>NW_007581486.1:0-13939 GCF_000690725.1 Stegastes partitus | reverse complement strand
TTTTTTTGAAGGCAGCTGTTTGAAAAGGGGAAGAGGTGGGAATGCAAAGAGCAGAGCTTTGGCTTCGATTCATCATAATGAATGGAAAACCATAGCAAGCAGAAAGTTGTCTCCATGTCTGGCCTGGACAAGCCCAAACCATTTTCACAATCTGCCATCTAAATACCAGGTCCACTGGCTGAATCTGATATGCCAACAGGGGCCACGGATTTAGCTCTGATCCCTGAGAGTGGACAATTCATATACGTTGTGGCTGTTTAAAAAAACATCTCAGTACTCATACCCTCATGCACTCTTTCCTAAATGAATAGGGAGACATCAGTTGGTATTACCACACAGAGTGGTATCACACCCATCCAAACAGCTGTTAAAAGGCTTAGAGACTTCAGCACCCGGGAGAGGTCAGGGAGAGGCCTGAATGAACTTGCTGGCTGATAAAACTGTGTTTCTGGAACATTGCATGAGCACCTGCTATGATTCCCACACATCTCCGATGGGTCTGCATGCACAATGGGTTTAGACCTGAGAAGAGGGAGACGTTGGTGAGTATCTGTGTATATGGGAGTGAGGAATATGAAAAGATCCTGATGCATCCAGCATGTAGAACAAATGCAAGATCTGCAAACAGATTTTTAGGGGCAAGAGCCAAATGGAAGTATCGAAAAAGCACAACACCGACCTTCAGTAACAAGCCTCAGATGTCAAAATGAGAACCTTTCAAATCTACAGAAGCAACCTGCTTCGGTTTCCAAACAACTTTGAACAGACATGGGTGTGTTAACGCTTGGAGGGGAAACTTCTGTAATGTTTTGTTCATGTATATATATATTTTTTTAGAACCATGACATACCTGGACTAAAAGTCACAGTTCATCTCTTGAGCTGCCAGCTGGCTGATGGTGCACTTCTCTCACTGAGAATGAATCTCCCGCTGAAGGCCATTAGCCGAGTAGCTACCCTTACTCTTCAGTCTGCGCTGTCTCCATATCTTAAAGCTTTCTAGGTCTACCTCAGTTGGCAGCCAATAGGATTCCACAGCTGTTGCTCCTTCCATACAGCCTAGTCTGTACTTACTGCACATTGGGAGAAAGTTAAAGACTCAGGTTACACTAAAGGGATTATTGAGCCGAGGAATCAGCCTGCACTTGCTGTGAAGTTGTGTGTGTTTACTGAATTCACAACCGTATGTTTGCAGCTTAACACTGCACTGTGCCATGTTATCACTGTACTGCGGCCACTACTCTGGGATACTATGTGCTGTATTGTTGAAGTTTTTCGGTGTGTTCATTTAGGGTGTGTGTAGTAATGAGTATAGCAGTAATGTTAAGCCGATAGTCGGTTAGCTGATGTGTAGCTGCACAGTGACAGTTACATCGATGACAAAAGCTGTACATGTAGATCAAAAGGTGTCAAAACACTGCTAGTTTGAGCCAAGCAGAGAGCAGAAATGATTGTGGAGTGATGAAGTGTTCATAGTATAACAGTGCACAGAATGGTGAGAATTTACTGTTAACCAACAGTACAGACAACTGTTTGTCTGTGAGGTTTGTATATCTATGTGCCGAGCGATATAATAAGGTTATAGTTGCATCTTTTTACCCTCAAACTTAAGTGGTACAATCTTTGAAACAGAAACTTTGCAGTGGGACATTATTTCAGACTCTGTGCTGCTGTTAAAACCTGTGGGTTACACCATGGGACTGAAAATGCCCTAAGTCTTAACCAGCATGTTAAGTAGCTTGTTCTTTTCTTTCTCCAACATTTGCATCAGATTCAGCCACAAAGGAGGAGGACATTAGCTTGGAAGGCCTGCAGCAAACAAACATTATTTAACTGTGCACCAGCCTGGCCCATGACTGTGTGAGATTATTCGGATATGGTATCACTTCAATGGGAATCGGAGCGTCTCTGTATGGGTGCAGCATCGATGAGCAGCCACAAACTCCTGCAGTGGGATCACGTATTGATAGCCCGGCTCCCACTTTGTGTCGAGAGTGGACCACATATTGACTGCCTGGATTAGGATGTAGGTCTTCTGAAGTTCATCACCGGAAAGTTTACCTTCCTTTGTTTGGTTGTCAAGTATGGACTTGATTGTTGGTCATCTCAGTAAGATACATACCATCCAGCATGGAGGAGGTGGGGGGTTTGGGGGCAGGCCACCAACTCCCCAGCTTCTCAGCGGCCCTCTTCAGGTCACAGATTTAGCTGCTACCTGAAGTATTTAAAGTGCATCTTCATTGACTTGCATAACGGCATAAATTGTGTATGTGAAATCAATCAAATCAGGATTCAAAATGTATTTTTAAGAACAGGAAATACTTTTTTGCACAGGAAGTACAAACAGAGGCTCCAAATGCTGCTCTTTCTAGGGCTTGAGAAGATCTCTCCCTGGCTTAGTTTCCTAAAGCTCTTTAAACCATGTTTCAAACAGATAATCTCATCACATCTGCGTCATGGGCCAAGAGACACCAAAGTGTCAGGATTTAAGGCTCTTTACCTTCTAAAAAGACACATTTAATTGACTCAACTTGATAATTTTAGACAGAGAAAATAAATGAACTTAGATAATTTGCTTTATAACTTTTGTAATAATATTGGGTTTTGGACACCTGGGATCTTTCTGTGTGGAGTTTGCATGTTCTCCCTGTGCAGCGTGGGCTTCCTCCCACACAGTCCCAAAAAAAATGCTGAGGTTAACTGGTGATTCTAAATTGTCTGTAGGTGTGAATGTGAGTGTGCTTGGTTGTCTGTCTCTAAGTTTAGCCCTGTGATAGACTGGTGACCTGTCCAGGGTGTACCTTGCCTTCGACCGAACTCAGCTGGGATAGACTCCAGCCTCCACGCAACCCTAGTGAGGATTAAGCGGTGTATAGATAATGGATGGATGTTGGGTTTTGGAAAGTAGGTCAATTTGGTGTTCTACAGTCTCTGGCAGGGTAAAGGCGGTATCAGATATGACTATGTTTATTGATACTGTTGTTCTGCCTAAATAAACACTTGTATCACAGAAGTTTCATCCAAAAAGTCTATTTGAAAGATACCTATTGATTTGTGTGACCCAGACTGCTGAGCTACAAACTAGCATCACCTGACATTCAGTGTACAAAAGGATTAGAAGAAGTGGATACACAACAAGAACATGTAAAACAGGAAGATAGAACATTTTCTGATAGTATTTGCTCCGGAGCCTCTACAGCAAGGAGATCTGGAGGCTCTGTTATGCTGGGGGAGGCTTTTTGCTGACATGGTTGAGGTCCAGTTGTCCCTTTAGAGCAACAGACACTGCAGATCGTCAGTGGATCAGGATGCTATGGCCTTCACAGTCACTAGATCTTAACCCTTCTGGAAGATTGGTATCTATTCCAGAAATTTGGAAAATCTTTGTTGAGGATCATTGAAGCTGGTGGCTTGTGGTGGCCTAGCACCTTACTGAGACATTTTCAATTGTGTTTTCCTTTAATGTGTCACCCATCTGTAAATCTAAGCGTAGTCAAACACAGATGCATTCTTTATTCATATCTTAGATCACAAGTTTAAAAGATAATGAATGGGACAAAGTCTAGGTAATAAACTGATCTCCATCAGTGCTCATCCCGTCTAATCTAGATGTTAGCCAGCGAGAAGACTGGTTCTCTCAAACTAAATTCCAGTAAGCAATATTAATTGAGGCAGGGATTTAATTAATTTAATTTAAGCTATGTCAGTCTCAAAAAGATACAGTATTGGGCAGCATGCTGGCTGAGCAGTTAGGGCATTTACCATATGGGCACATACTTGTTAAGCAGTGGATACTAGGCATGTGAATGATTAATTAACTGATTAATTACCATTACTAACTCATGGGAATTATAATCATAATTAGTTTTAAGCATATGACCTATTTTTCTTTGCACGTTGTTCTTTTTTTCCTCTGTCATCTAGAGCACTGCAACATTTATTTCCTCTTTCACAAGGTTGTTTTTCAGGAAGTGGCACACTTCTAGCAATGCTGCACTTAAAACAAACACATACGTGAATGATTAGGGGTGGATTACCCTGTTTCTTTCTCCTGAGCAGTCACATCACTAACTGAATACACCTCATATGTCAATAAGTGAACATGTCCCCATTTAAAGACACTTTAATATGTACTTCTGTTTGTGAATACATCAAATATAACATACATCAGTAAATGAACTCATTATTGCCTGACAGCACTGATCAATACTGATTCTAGTTTTCTTCCCTTTGGGACATACGTCCACTCTGTTGATAATCCATGCCGCTGCATTCAGTTGAAAACAAAACTAGTCCATGCAATCACTGTACAAAGGTTAAGGGCAGCTTATTATTTACTTCTGAGTCATCAGGTCACGTTTGTGTCTGCTGATTTTCCCTTTTATTTCAGCCTAGAAGTAACAAGCTGTGGACACACAGCTGAGCGCTCAGCTGACAACGACACCAATTCAGTTGGTGATAATAGCAATTCAGTAAAATTGTTGCTTTGAGAATCCACTCAGATTAACTTTTTCCCTGTACATCTGTATATGTGTTGTGGGTCTTCCAGCAGTTCATTTCAGTAACGCCTGTGGTTGTGTCACCGGAACTGCAGCAGCTCCTTGCTCCTTGTTCTACTGAACCTTAACCTAAACGCAGCCTTAACTCTAACCCTAGCCAATTCAAACAACCTCATTTTGTGGATTTAGGAGACGTAGTACTCTTAAAAATAAAACTGCTACCAACCCCACTCACAGGTTCAGCGCAGATAAACCTTTCATTTAACGTCTGTTGGGGTCTTTGAAATGCAAACTGGAAGAAGTGTCTTATGTTCGGTAGCAGACTTCTGAAACATGGGTTTAAAATCATTTACTTTTTAAAAAAAAAAGAAAAGCCAACGTTCATTTTATGCAATTAAAGAGGGCCCCGTTTCCAAGACCCTACAGCGAACTACAAAATTACAGCTACCATACACATAACTAAACATTTTTAAAAGTACACAGAAATGAAAGTTTCAATATAGATAAACACAGAATAACTACTTTAACTTTTGTGGCACGCAAACGTTAAACATTAACGTTTATTCAGGGTTTTCTGGGTCAGTTGAAGATTCTTTTCCACACTTGTAACATCCTTAACGAAGTCTCTGCGTCATCCTGTTTTCCCAGAAGAAGAAGAGTTTTTAGCACATGCATGTAAATATCTGCTAATAAATCTGTCAAAGTCTGTTACTAAAAGGTTCCAATGTATTGTTTCCTGTAGAGTACATGTGAGTCTGTCAGTGTTAATCCAAGATGATCAAACTTTGTCTCTTTAAATGTTAACCTAACTAGTACTGTCAATGTTTTTAGTGAATCTTGTTCTGTGTGAAAATGTAATAAAACAGGAAGAAAATGAAAAACAAATATTTTAATTTTAGTACCAGTAATAGTTAGTGTAAGTAGATAACAGTGGGAACCAAACACTGGTCAGTGAATCATCTGTTAGGGGCACTTTCACAACACATTGCCATGTGTAGAAATTTAAATTTAAGGTTCAGACTTTTTGAAGATGTCAAGAAAGACAGTTTAATACCTTTTCCAGAATCAGTACAAAATCCATTCAAAAGTTGCAAAATATAATAATCAAAATGTTTAACGCAGTCACACAATCAGTTGTGTGTTATTGTTACAAACCACAACACAATAGAAGTCATATTCAATGTGTGGTGTCTGGATGTGATTGACTGTGATTGTGTTTTCTATGTTTTTGTGTGTTTTACCTGCCTGAAGAACAAATTTCCCTCAGGGGATAATAAAGTTGAAGTTGAAAGTTGACATTAATATAGCCTGTATATTCACATGTACTTGTTGAAAAGGTAGAATGATTCGTATTTGTTTAGAAGTGAAGACAAGAGCATCAATCCTGATTTAGTTTTTTTATTCTTCTCCTAATTTTAGAACTAATATTGACAGACAATAAACATGTAGAACCATAAACATTACTGGAAAGAAAATCATTTTAATAAGCGCTTTATTTCTCCAGAGTGATATCAACAACAGTGTGATCGCAGGCTAACGCAGCCATATCTCCTCCTCCTGGTCAAACACACTCTGCTTCACATTTTGCAGGTCCAACAGAAAACTAAAGACAAGAAACATCATCATCAACTACCTCAGCAAAGCCAGTTACAGTAAAAATAAATCAAATCTAAATAAAATAGTGGCATGGCAATGTAGTTTATTTTGTCCATATGTTAATCAGATACTTGTACCAAAAAAATAAAAAATAAAAAATCAGAAATTACCATTTGTGATTTACCAAATCTCATATTCTTTGTTGGCTTTGCAAATAGAAATAACCACTTACGTCAGATTTGATTATAACCAGAATAAGACTGGAACACTAACGTTGGCTGTGTAAACTTGTGTACATCGTGGTTTCATTAATAATCTGGGAAGGATAATACTTTTTAGGAAATGACTTAAGTGTTTATGCATTCTGCTTCATTTAAGCACTGATTGTTAAAATATTTAACCACGATTTCAATCTTTTCCTAAATCTCAATCAAGACACAGCACCATAACGCAGATTGTTGTAATCATGAAGGTAATATTGTCAGTACTGTTGCTTTAAGAAGTCAGTTAATAAATGTATTTTTGTTGTTGTTGTTTTAGTGCTGTATGCAGCAGAAGTGAGTGCACCGCTGTTTAATATGACTTAAATGTTTAATCATTCAAAAATGATATCACCTCTTTAATAACTGCATTATTTCTAAGTTGAAAAGTAGGTTATTTCCTTTCATGCACAATCTTAAACAAATACTTCAGAAAGGCCTCAATGCACCTGTGATCACTGAAACCGATTAAGCACCTCTGTGAGTCTCAGTCCGCCTAACTGCATGAACATGATCTGAGCACCAGAACTTCAGTCATGGACCTTATGAACTGTGTCTATATCTGTATTTGTGCATCATAGGTTCATATAGAAAAGAATTCCCAGAGGGATTAAAAATTCATTGTGAGACTTCACAAACATGGAAACAAATACAGGAGGACTGATCACCTGTTGAAGCAGTAGTCAGGAGGTAAAGGACAAGCCGTAGCACCAATAATCAGAGCGTCGGTGGCGATCCTCGTAAAATCAGAACACCGTGGACTGTGCACTACTTGCACAATCTCAGAAAAACAAGATGGGCGCATGCTTCAGACTTGGCATGGGGGTTTCTCTGGCAGCTCAGACAGTGTGGAGGACAGTTGATAAAGTCACCTCCTGTACGGTGTTCAAGAAAAACACCCTCCCTCACTGGTTGGCACAAAACGGCAAAATTAAGCTTCATTTATCAAAATAAAATAAAAAATCTAAAATTACAAGAAGCCTGATAAATATTGGGAGTGAATTCTCTGCCCAGATAAATTTGTCCAGGATGACCGCAGGGAATGTCCAGTCCTGACAGAGAAGAATGAAGACAAGACTGTGATGACAGACGTGTATGAATGTCTGTGGATACAGTAAAACACTACTGATGAGATGACTCCCAGGCTGCAGAGTCTTGGCAGAAGAAGGATTTTCTGGTAGGATAATGGTCCAAAGCACACTGTCAAAATCTTACAAGAGTTTCTAAAAGTGGAAACCATGACCTGGTTCAACATGTCTGAGTCCAGAAAACTGATATGATAATGATAATATAGTTCATCTACACTGCTAGTTTTTAATTTTACACGAGACCAAATCCCCTAATGTTCAGCTTGGAAGTAATCTGATTACTGTAAGGAAATACAAGTTTGAAAAGTTAAGCAATATTAAACAGATGAGAACTACTTCTGTTGTATACTCTGTTATGCAGCACATTATTGTTATTATTAATATTATATTTATTTATATGTAGGTCATTAATGTAGTCATTTGGGTTCTGGCTTTAGTTTATTTAAACCACTAACACCACAGAAGAATGAACACTTTGTTGTGACCAGGATCAAAGTGAATAATACTTTTCATAAAAGTCACACACTACATCTTACTACAATTTATATGGTCAACAAATATGTGACCTACAGTGATGATTAAAACAGGCTCATAGTATATGAAAGTCTAAATGGATGGGTTGTGTTGCTGGATGTTTTCATATATTCATTTTCAGTCCTGCACATTTGTTTTCAGACCACAGAGAGAGAGGAAAGCGCTCAGCTCGGTGTCGGTGCACAAGTGAGGGAGGAGAGGAAGGAGAAAGGAGGAGACACAAGGTCTGCACCGGGCCTGCAGCTGACGTCACAATCTTGCTGCAGAGATAAGCCGGGAGGCTTAATATTAACTACAATGTCCATCCTTTTAAAAAGAGTCATAGTGCGCCACAGGACTGTCGTCGGTGCGCACACCGCCGAACTAAAGGAGAGCAGAGCAGATAAGGCCGCCTTACAACTTATACTTCCTACATTTGACTCCTTCTCTGCGCACAGTCTGGCGCAGTCCATGGCGCAGATCAAACAGTATGAGGAGAGCAAATAAGACCTGTGGCGCCGCGCTGAGCGTAATGAACGCTCTTTAGTAACTCGTCGTATATTCGCAGAAAGACAACATGGGAATGGCGAGCGAGGATCTGCTGGTGACACTCCAGATACTGCCCGGGTTCTTCTCCAACTGTCTGTTTCTCGCCCTGTACGACTCCGTGGTGCTGCTGAAGCGCGCCGTGTCGCTGCTCAGCTGCTCCAGGTCCGCTGGCTGCGGAGAGTGGCGCCGCATGCTGACCTCGGAGGGGCTCCGCTCCATCTGGAACAGCTTCCTCCTGGACGCATACAAGCAGGTAAAGTTGCTGTTGTAGAAACTCTAGTTGGCTAACTTTCTACGGTTAACCCGCTTTCATTTAATGGCTGATCTGCTGAACTCCAAACTGTTGCTTCCAGCTTTGTGTCCCCACCTGTCTAACCTGCAGTGCCTTCGGGCCACACCTTCATCAAAGTCTGGTTTGATTGTTGTCCTCATACAGGTAGCCGACAGCACAACTTGTTTTTCATGTTTGTAGTTAGTGTGAAGGAGGTAGAAGAAGGGGGGAAGCTGTGGCATGGCACAAGCTTGGCCCATAGGTATGCAGTCTGACTGGGGGACCTCAGCCTTGTCCCCCTTTGTCCCACCTGGACTCTCAAGGTCCAGGCTTGTGTGTACCTTTCAGTCAATCCATGAAGGAGTTAAGCTGAATAGTTATTAATTCTGAGTTATCAAATGTAGAAAACAGAATGCTGTATCAGTCAAACTTATCACAACACTGTAGAAAAGAGTTATTTCTTGTCTTCCATCATTTGAAAAATATTTTTACAGTTAACTTGTGTGAATTTCCAACATCACACACACAAAAAAGATGTTAGTTCCTGTCCCCAACCGATGATGGGGACCAGCTATGTTCCCCTGTTCTCCTCCCTTTGATGTTCCTGGAGGCACAACCTGCTAAACCATGTTCAGGCCCCACTTGATCCCTCTTATCACCAATACTGTGTGCATAGTACACATTACACCGTTCTCATGTCTGTAATATCCGTTTCTATTGTCGCACAACTTAACCGGTACAAAACTGAAGATTACCGTCCTGACCAGCACTCTTTAACCAAGATGCTGAGCTGCAGATCAATTTTTTTATTTTATGATTAAACATTGTCAGACAAAAAAAACCCCCCAAAAAAGCAAAGGTAAAGAACATCCAGGCTGTCCATGTTGATAATTTATCAAACAGTCCAGTACTTGGTGTTCTCCCGACTTAATATCAGACAACACTGAGGTCATGAAGTTGAATCCGAGGGCAGTTTGTCTATCATGATTTACCAATCTGTTTGCTCACTTTATTATTGCGTTAACACCGATTTCCACATCTTTTTGTCCTACTGAGTCTTACATCTGCTTTCAGGATTGAAATCATAACTTAAAACTAATTTCACAATTAAGATTAAATTGTATTCCTATGGAACAAATTTTTGTTTATGGAAAAGGAAAACCATATGTTTCTTTTTTTAGTCTTAATGACCATTAGAGCCCTTACACACCCAGGGTGCACCCGGGTGTTTATTTTTCCTATCAGATCCCCCTTTAAGATTATCTGGAGTGTACAGTTTGTGCTTGGAGGATGTTTGTTTTACCTTTCTGTCACTTTTAAGGTCACGACTTATTGATTAACATTTTAATTGTCATTGGTTCATGAGATTTCTGACCTCCTTTAACCCTAAAACAGGCCACAGAGCAGCGATAATACAATCTGGATAGCTTACCTGTGATGACTGCACCAACATTATTTTACTGCAGTCCAAGCTGGTGATTTGTTAGGTTTTATTCCATCCTTATCGTCACTCCTCCTTACCTACACTTCAAGTGTTTGCGAATAGTCACTTGTGTGATGAATTTCCAGTAACTGTACCTACCCATTAGGACCACTAAGGCTATTACTCATTCACTGTGTGGCTCCCATCAGTCACACAAATACGCTACTATACCTGGCACAATCAAACTTAGACCATTAAGAGGAGTAGTAGTAGTCGTAGTACAACAAATAGTACACGTAGCTTTCCATTGACTGTGTTGCTGTACAGTTCAAGACTGCCTGTATCCAAACCTCTAATCTAAAACCTGCCCTTGAGCCCTCCGTCTACAGTAACTACATACCTGTTCTGCTTAAGTGTTGCCTTAAATTCTGAATAAACCTCTAACAGTCTGAGCAGCAAAGGGCAAACCACCGTGGCCTGCTCTGTGCCTCATGGTGGGAACCACACATGCAGATATCATTCATTCACCTTCTTTGAAGCTCACAGACACATAACATTTGGCTGTTTTTGCCCAGGCAGTGACAAATCTAAAATATGACATATTCCAGTTTTATTATTTCCAAAAGATCTATTATTTCATAGTTTTATTTTTTTAAAATTTTTTCTCTAAAATGTAAAACATGATGAAAACGAAGCAAAACTCTTCTGACTGCCGGTTTCTTTTTTTTATTCAAAGAATTACTGTTCTCAACAAGAGACTTCAGAGAGAAGAATTTAAATGACTTGTGGTGTACAGAGAAAGGAAAACCTGAAGAAATATGTGAGGAATCTTTGGCGATTAGATTCCATCATCTGAGTAAGGTCCAGATTTCCACTGATCTGATTCCTGATTCTGGTCCATTCCTTGTGCTTCTTGGTCTAAGTAGTTCTCTTCTTCTTCTTCTTGGACACCCTGAGTAGTGGTTTCTTTGCAGCAGCTCCACCATGAAGGCCTGATTCATTCAGTCTCCTCCCAACAGTTGTTGTTGAGATGTGTTCGCTACTTGAACTCTGACAGCACTGATGTGGACTCTAATCCGATCTGCTGTTAACTGTTGATTTCTGAGGCTGCTAATGAGCTTCTCCGCTGCAGCACAGAGAACTCTTGGTTTTCCTCTCCTGGAATGGACAGTTTCACCTCAGAGTTTAATAGGTTTGGCAGTTTTATTTGACAAAACTTTCAAAGTTGTTAAACTTTATCAATGTGACTCACCTTCTTAAAGCAATGATGAACGGTTGGTTCCTTTCACTGAGGGAGGCGGTTCTTGCCATAATATGGATAACTACTTTAGTTGAATAGGACTGTTTGCTGTATTCCAACACTACCGACACAAAAAAATGACTTCAAACGCATTTAGAAAACAAGAAATTAAAATGACACCTGTTCACTGAAAACCAATCCAGGTGATGAACAGTTTGCAAAGCATCAAGGGAAGCAGTGGCTACTCTTTGGAAACATATTTTGGTTAAAAGGTTTCAACTACGTCCACAGAGGAGAGAGGGGAAACACGGCTGAACACTTAGGAAGGGCTAAGACAGCATTTTACAGTGGACAATGATAACTGTGATGAGATAAGTGAACAGAAGGGTGTATGTAAGAAGCCCAAGAGAAAGGTACCACAGTGAATCAAAATCAGTTTAACATGCTGCTGAGAATATTCAAGGCTGTTGTGCTGAATTATTAATCAATTTCAAATGGAAATCGCAATTTGAATCAATGCATTTAACAAATTGCAAAGGTTGCGGTTTCATATATAAGGCTACATGCTTGACCCAGTGTTAATAACTTAGTCCTGACAGTACTTCTACACGTCGTCCTTCTTGTGTGCCGGTCTGGCTTTTGACGGTGCCTCATGTTGTAATGCTCCGTCACATTTTAAATCTGTCACACAGTAAATATGCAGCAGAAGTCACCTTTAAAACGATCTGTCCTGTAAAATATCTGTCAGAAAAATCGCAATTTAATATTTTCCCCAAATCATTTTTTTTGTAGCAGCGTTAATGTTGTCAAAGAAAACTATGACAAAATATTTGTAAATTACATTTTTTTTTACAACTACATACAAATTTAAATGTTAAGACAATAACTGAAACCAAATATTTTACTTGTTTTTGCCAGTGAATAAAACTAATATGAAAGGAAGACGAATGAACAGATGAAGCAATCTTATTTAGTGACCTGCAGCATCTGTGGAATCACACACTGCAGCTCCAAATAGAAATGTATAAAGGCATATATATAGTCCCGTTAATGTAATGTTACTGTCTATCCGGTTCATGTCTTTGTGGAGAAGGATTCATATTGTAGCAGTATGATGAGACCAAACACACCTCAAAGCTTTGACCTGTAGGAAGAAGACCAAGGAGTTCTGACTGTCATGGACTTTTCCTCCACAGTCACCTGACTGATTTACATCTACAATAAACATTTATGTGTCACCTGAAGGCTGACAAAGTCTTCCTGGAATGATAAGAAGCTCTTTGGAATGTTGTCACATCATGCTGGAATAAATGTGTATTGTCAACACACTTATGACCTTTTTTTAAACATGTCACTCAAATTGTAAATGAGCATATTATTGATATAAGCATTTGTAAATAAATTAAAGATGTGTTGTCTTCCAGCAGGGACATCATGCATAGTTTTAGAAGAAGCACAAAAAGCATATCAAAACATAAAGGCACTTCTACTTCTTGTTTGTTTCCTCAACGTGTGCATTGTGTGAATAAATGTCAATCTATGTCTTTTTTTTCTCATTAGGTCAAACTTGGCTGTGAGGCGCCCAACTCTAAGGTGGTGAAGGTACCTGATGGCCCTCGATGGAGCAGCACTATCAGTAACATGACTAATGTCCCGTGTGGTGCCAAGATCCAAAATGGGGATGAGTGCCGCCTTCTGGATTTGGAGTCATCAGACCGCCCTCTGGTGGTCAACTTTGGCTCCGCCACCTGACCCCCATTCATCAGCCACCTGCCAGCTTTCCGGCAGTTGGTGGAGGACTTCAGTGATGTGGCTGATTTCGTGCTAGTGTACATTGATGAGGCTCACCCGTCTGACGGCTGGGTGGCTCCTCCTATGGGTTCTTGCTCTTTCAGTTTCCGGAAACACCAGAACCTGGAGGAGAGGATGGGAGCGGCGCGCAAACTGATTGAGCACTTTTCTCTGCCGCCACAGTGTCAGCTCGTGGCCGACTGCATGGACAACAATGCTAATGTGGCTTATGGTGTGTCCAATGAACGGGTGTGTATAGTGCAACAAAAAAAGATTGCCTACCTGGGTGGCAAGGGGCCATTTTTTTACAATCTTAAGGATGTGCGGCAGTGGCTGGAACAGAGCTACGGTAGACGGTAGGAGGAATTGAGGACGAGTACAGAGGAGGACATGTGCCTTTTAGTAGTCTGTAAATGAGAGATGATTTGGTTCTGTATGAGCATAAGAAGGGGAATTCAAAGGTAGCTATCATGAGTTATCTTTCAGATCTGCAAAGCAACGTCTTTTACTTTTAAAAATTTCACACACAACTTCATATACACTGAGACAAGCATATGTGCTTCATCTGTATTTGCGCCTGTTTTTGCTGCTAAAGTCATGCTTTGCATGATTTACAAATTAAACAAAAAATCACAAGGGTCTATTTTCAAAAATAGGTTACAAATTTGAAAGTTTCTAATTATATTATGGAGATTTTAATATTAGATTTT
>NW_007581485.1:0-14779 GCF_000690725.1 Stegastes partitus | reverse complement strand
CATATTAGTGGTTCTAATACTTTTGGTCATCATGTAATTAAAAGCTGGAACCTCTTTGGTCACCCCTGATTCGCATACTTCTCAACATTATTGTTTCTCATGTATGATCGATATCACACATCCAAAGCCAAACCTGGACCTCGGTTTGAGGTCTTGGAGCTCTTCTGCCTGTTCTCTGTTCAACAGACATCAGGTGATAAACAGCTGCCTCTGCTGTCATATTAATACTACACTTAGATGATTATCGTGAAAACATGCAAAAAAAAAAAAAAAATCCCAACTCAAAGTCAACCGCGAGGTATTCATCTGCAGCGGGACTTAAAAACCTCTAATGGGAAATAATTAGCCGAGGTGCTGACAGAAGAACCCATTGTGTTTTCATGCACAATGGCACACTTTGTTTATGATCAAAATGTAGACCATTCATTCCTTCCTTCTGTGTCAATTAGTCCAGCTGAACTCATATGAACCTGGACTCTCAGGTGCAAAACAGGGAGCATGCAGCAGACTGGAATTCGGTTTTGGTTACAGCGCATGCACACGGCGGTAAAAAAAAAAAAGTTGTTTGCTCGGTTTTCGGCTGTTCTGGAGACGTTTATGTGTGTTAGAAGGACGCTGATGATGCAGTTGATGAAACAACTTCTGAAACATCAAGTGCTGGTAGCTAGAAGGATGTTTTTGGGAATTTGAGGGTGATATTAGGCGCTACAAGGAACTGCCAAACATACTTCAACTGTGAACATAAATCTCCTTCAATGTGTCATTTTTACCAGCCTGAGCGGAGCACAAAGGTCAACGTGTGCCCGACTTAGATCTGGCGTTTTGCCTCCGGCTCTGGGAACTGGATAGTTTCTGTTTCAGAGCTTGGTTACAGAAACAAATGGGACACATGTAATTATTAGATTGTATTTTTGGTACAGTGTTTGCATGTTTTGATGGATTTAATCCACCAATTATGCTACAAAGTGAAGCAGCTACTGTCAAATCCCAGTGCTGATTCAGGGTTTAAAAGGTTCAAAATGCACCATTGTTGAGTGATAATAAACATGATTGGTCTGCAGGAGAAGTGATACGTCTGTCTAATCTTGTATAGCAGCAATCTGTACATCTTCCTCTAATTTTTGTCCATTTTATAAACAACAATGCTTGAGTATATGAAACCACAATTAATGAAACTGATTTAGATAAAAAAATATTGCTGTTTTTATTCTTAATCATTCTATCGTAGGTTGTCAAAAGTTCCTCTGATTTCTGCTGATTCTGTAACAACCAATCAGACTGATGCTGTTAAGGATGCATGCATATTGTGCTGTTTGGGTTTTTTTTGTTCCTTTTAGCGTGTTGGAGCTTTTCTGTGCAGAGAAAAGCTCTGCAGGTTTACAAAACTGCTCCTTACCTGCTTGAAACTCCTCGTTTGAAGTCCAGACTAGTAGATGTAGTGGTCAGAAATCGCAGTCTAAATCAGACACCGATGAATTTGATTGCCAGTTAATTGGTTTGTTGTTTCCTGAGATTATGGAAAAATACATCAAGCCACAGTTATATACATTTAAATAACAATAAGGGTTTGCTTGTGTCTTGGAGTCACATAAACCTCATGCAGTAATGAAAGGAAATTGGAATAGATGTTGATGATGCACTGTTTTCTGTCTCCTACTTAACAGCCGTTGTGTTCAGATGAGTTTGACGTCCACAACATCCACTGAAACCTTCAACCTGCTCCTGATGAGGCTGAAAGTTATTATCAGTATGTGATAGTTTTGAACCTACAGAAACTGGCACGACACCAGAAACATCGCAGACTGCAAGTTGCGAAGTCCGTCGACGCGCTACGCAGCTACACCTTCCTCGGCCGCTTTTACATCGTCCCATAGAATAAAATCCAAAACGAGGGTTATGAGGATTTATTCATAATGTGCTCGTAGGTCAGGAGAATGAATGATTTTAGGATCTTTGATCAGAGTAATTGATACGGCAGCTTGGCGGGTGGATAAAGGAAGCTGTTAACACCGTTTTATCTGTGCTGTAACTCTACTCAGATGAACCTGAGGTTTGTGGCGGGACCATTCAGTATGTCACTTCATTGTCCGCGGCCTCGCCAGTGGATATAGCTCAACCCTGGATATTACAAGATACTTATCAGCTTCGTCTTGCAGAGTGCAAAGCAAATGGAGGGATCCACACAAAGACTGTTTCTCTCTCTATCTCTGAGAATCCTAATTGTCTCGTTTTCTCATGTAGCTAACGAGTGTTACCGCTTTTCATCCACAGTCGCCCACCCCTGAAACCCTGAAACTCGCTCTCATTTTCTTGGCATGCCTCGGCTCTGGAAGCCAACCTGCCTTGGCTCTGCCTCTGTCACTCTGCTGGCAGAGGACGGTCCAAGTATTTGAGCTGGAGATGAACACAGGAGCCCCAAATGATGATTATGTTATAACTTGATAGTGTGCTGTTAGCCCACAGCTCCTGAATAATAAGAACCATCGCGTCGAATTAGAGAGCAGCGAGTTATGCGGCTCTGTCAGCGGCCTCATTCAGGATTTCATTCAACACATTGCCCGGGTGTGTTGTCCCTCTGATTGGCTTCACATCTCAGATCTTCACCGTGTTCACTGGTCCAAGACGTCCTCTTGTTCTCTGTTTATGACCAGATTGGTCATTTTTAATGTTCAAAAAAATCACTTTTAACTGCATTGTTTGATCCACCAGCCCTACCTCTGGTTTGGCTCAGCTGCCTCTTGGTTGAGGTCAAGGAAGCTTATTGATTCATAAAGAGATAAAAACAATATCGACTGGACATAAATTGTGGACAAATGTTTCTTAATCAGCTGAAAATGAGTCTGTGTTAAAAATGAAAAACTCTCTCTGGTTCTAGCTTTGTAAATGTGAGAATTCACTTCAGTCTTTTGGATTTTAGATTATTTATTAGCCAAAAGAAATACTTCTTTTGTGAAACTGCAGTTTGCAATGATTAAACAATACCTCAAGTAACTAAATACATTTACTCAAGTACTGTATTTTGATGCATTTGTAAGATGTTTTACTTGAGTATTTCCATTTTATGCTATTTTAAACTTCTATTTCACTACATGTCAGAGGGAAATATGGTACTTTCTACTCCTCTACATTTATCTAAAAAGTTTAGTTACTTTTAAGGTTGAAATTAAAGATTAAACCAGCGGTTACCAGCTTTTTTTTTTTGCTTTCTACAAAAAGCAGTGTGCAGCCAGAGTCACTTTTCAGATGTCTGAGTTGTTAAGAACTCCTAAAAACAATGTGTTTTTTTTTCATTCAACACTTCTGACTTGGTTTAATTTCAATAAATATTCCAATGATTCAATATCTCAGCAAAAAAATCGGATATTTGATCAGATTAATCTTCTGTCCCTGAATATAAATCTGGATATGAAGTAGCTCCAACAGTAACTGATGCTTCACTGTTAATAATCTGATAATCTATCAGTCAAAGAGACAGAAGCAGGGTTTTTTTACTTTAACACTTCAACTACATTTTGCTGCTCTGTGCTCTTGCTTGAGCAGGATTTTTTTTTTAAAGCAGGATGTTCACATGTATTTTTAAATTGTTGTATTGGTGCTTTTACTGAAGTCAAGGATCTTAATATTTCTTCCAGCAGAGAAAGTCCCGCTCCTGACTGCACAACCTGAACTGACCTTTAAGGAGGTGTTGTCCTGCTACATGTTTGTTCATTATGTTGCTGAAATGGTTTGCTGCACTTTGCTCTCATCTGGCGGCAGCGTTACACAAAACCCTCCGATAGGTCCGACTGCTTTAGTAAATCATGTTTGTTTCCATTTAACAACCTGACAATGGGTTGTTCAGTCTCTTTGTGGGTTTTAGATAAGTTTTCCCAGCAGGAGAAACTAAATCTCTTGTCCTGTGCACAATGTTTTGGCCTTTTTTTCCCCGTTGGATGATGCCGTCGCTGCTGACGCATCAGTGATGTATGTTTAGGCGTCTTGGTGCCATAAATTGCTAAATGTTGTATTTTAAAGAGACAAAATCAAGAAACCAGACTTGAGTGTCGTGTTCATTGCCATTTGCAGGATTTAGAATCAGTTTATCTCTGAAATCTCAGCACCAAAGCTTAGTTTTCAGTAAACACACAGCTTTAAAATGTTCTGACAAATCTGTGTTTTCCCTCAGCTTGTTGAAACATGGAGACGAGTGCTTTGAGCCGGACGCCTGCCCCTGTCTGTGGAAAGGAAAAGAGTATTATCCTGGCGACAGAGTGTCCTCCCCCTGCCACCAGTGGTATGTTCACACAGATGCAGCTTTTATAGAAAATTCAAACAGAAATGTCTGTATAATCTTTGCAATATCGACTTTCCTTCCTTTTTCTGTTTCTATTTTTTCCACGGCATACAAATTTGCATCGCCCTCACCAATAACCTGCCCACAATATCTGTCAGAATTAAGACAAATCTCCGACAGCATCGCTAATTTTTCAAAGTCGGATTGAGCCTGAGAGTCCTGAGGTTGTCAGAGCATCGAAAGTGGCCACCTGATATCCATAATTCTCTGTTATCACAGGGCGGGAAAAAAAAAGGGCTTCGGAAACAGAGCGGGCCCTTGTATGACTCTTTGATTCCCTCTGCTTCAGACTGTTCATCGGGTGAAAGGAAACACTCTCCCAGTGATCTCAGTCATTCTCCCATCCTTCCATTTCTTCTTCGAGCCGTAGCCAGAGAAGAAGACGTAGATGACAGCCTAATGGCGCAATGAGCCGCGATTCAGCCTTTGACAATTCACTGGCCATTTTTCTGCCTGCTGTAAAACCCAAGGCTCCCCACAAAAGGAGGCCATTAGTCGCGAAAAAAATGTCCTCGCGCTAAGTGGGAACAAGTTGATGCTGAATCACTGAAGCTTTGCCGTCTTTGTAGTGTTTGCCAGCACGGGACGTTCCAGTGTGTGTTTCGTCCGTGTCCGTCCATGTGCACTGCCTACGGCGATCGACACTACCGGACGTTCGACGGGCTGCTGTTTGACTACGTCGGTGCATGCAAAGTCTATCTCGTGAAGGTAACCGGAAGTGTTTTATTTGTGGTAAATAAAAGAACCAAAGCTGTGATTTTGCACAACATAACCCTTTGACTAGTCATCTGTATGCTTTTTTGTGTCATTTTTGGGAATGGGTTTATCAGTTTTTAGTATTGTAGTAGATTTTCATCTGACTTTTATATCCTCATTCAGCTGAAGCAGGTTCTAGCAGGTAGAGTCAGCTCAGAACATTAATCTAGTAACTAAATGAACAACCTTCCTTTTTCTTCAAGAGAAAGTGCAAAAAATAAAAGAATCCCTTCAGGTTTATATGTTATTAAAATGTCCATTGCATATCGTATTCACAACCATAAAGACGTTTTATGCAAACAGTCAGAATGTCCTCGTCACTGCTGCTTTTCCACAATTTTCGTTTTTTAAAATCACTCTTTTGTTATTGCATAGGAACAGGAAAAACTAGGGAGTTTACTCTAGTTTGATATAGTGGTATATATATATATATATATAGTTTTTTAAATCCCACTTTCTTGTTTAATTTTCTTTAACTAATTAAATTACCTACATATGAAATGAAATGAAATGAAAAATGAAAAAATACTTTATTTATCCCAGAAGGGAAATTCAATCTTGTAAAAGCTCACTTTTTTTTTTTTTTAAATCAATATAACATATATTATATACAACAGCAACAATCATTCAGTCAGTCAGATTTGTTATGAATACATATGAATAAAGATCTAAATAAACCGTGTCAAGCCGGTTTAAACTCATGTAAAATCAGTCTGGTTTGTGACAAAGGTGACGCCTGCATCGTTTGTAGGTGATTTGTTTTTTCTGGGCTGTGAACCACATCATGAAAAGCAGTTTGTTTTCTTCAGTTATTGCCATAAACTGCACAAGACAGAATCACAGAAACCTTTAGTTTGCTGTGGTTACAAAACCAGAACTCAACATAATGAGGATCCATTTGTTCCACTTGCTCCATTTTTTATGTGCTTTTGCAACCACAGAGTGTAAGAAAATGTAGGCCTTAAATGCAGCTCGGCTGGACAGAACAAACCCTGTAGGTTGTATTGTTTATAACATGAGCAGCAGTCAGCCGGACTGTGTTTTCTCTCCTCCACAGTCCAGCGCTGATGTGATGCTCAGCGTTACAGCCGAGAACGTCGACTGCTTCGACAGCGGAGTCATCTGCAGGAAGTCGCTGCTGATCAACATCGGAAGATCCTTCATCATGTTTGATGACGACACCGGGAAGCCGGTACGAGTTTTTTATTTCTGATTTCATTGTGCTTCATCTTCCTCTGTCTCTGCTTTCATTTGCTTCTTCTCCCCTAGAAGAAGAACAAGTCCAATTTGGCATGCACTACATCCACAAATCCCATTAGGAGCTACAAGAATTACCACAGGATGCAGCCGGAAAAGATAGGAAACAAAGGAAGACTGAAAAAAAAGGAATTTCATTTTTTCATTCACGTATATGGTCGATATGCTGATCGAATGCCACCAAGTTGTCCACCTGTATTGTGGCCTTTTATTAAATGGGTACCGTGGTTGACTATCCAGAACTAAAATTACAGCTAAAGGTTTCACTGAGACCAGTCAAACGTTTTATTCAACATATCTGTGGAGTTTTAATCAGGTTTGTTCCAGAGTGCTGCAGGATCCCAGATTTGCTGCCCAGTCTCACAAAAAGTATAAATAAGATCTTAAATCTGTGCAACTGGAATTTGAAGACAGCATTTTTAAATATTTTATTAGCTGATCATATTTGTCATAAATCACTTAGGATCTGAGAATCTTCCTCTGAAACCGAGCCACTCTTTCCTGTGTAGAATCCGTCCAGCGTGATCGACAGGAAGCAGAGGATGCTCATCTGGCCCGCCGGATACTTCACGGTGATTCATTTCCCGGAGGAAGACGTCACCGTCCTCTGGGACCGAAAAACCACCGTCCACATCCAGGTTGGACCTCGATGGCAGGTAGGACGCCGGCTCAGGGTTGTGATTTCAGCTGACGCTCCGGTAGAGACCGACTACAAACATGTTGAACTGCTATGAGGCCAGTTCAAGCTATAAATGTGCATTTTCGAACTGAGACCACATTTTCCGTCAGAACTCTTACTTCTTGTCTTTCCCTGCGAGAGGATAAATATTTGAAGTTGAGCTTGACGGTTGACAAATTTGTTTTAACTCCATCTCGTCTTTTAATTATATCCCAGTAAATGTTTTTGAACACTTTTACTGGCTTAAAAGTTGAGCTGAGTGATGTTTTCAAACTGAGAAAACTCTGCTAGCTGATGAAAACTAAGTGATAAGATCGGAAGCTACAGCAAAAGCATGCAAGTAGGACTTTTTAATCAAATATTTGAGCAATTTGCTGCCTGCTTTTGCGACCATTGTCAGAGAAAATGTCATGTTTTAGACATTGATAGATAGAGCTGAAAGGATAATTGATTACTCAATTAGTTGTCAACTATTTTACTAACCAATAAATTGCTTTTATTAATTGTTTAAGGGAAAAAAACATCTAAAATTTGCCTATTTTGTGATATCTTTTAGTCTCTGTGGCAGGAAACTGAATATTTTTGGACTGTGGACAAAAACAAGACATCGTCCTGGAAACACTGATCAACTTTTCAATGTTTTCTTAAGTTTTCATTGGAGGTTTTAGCTCACAGACATACAGTTTATTGATGTTTTTAAACAAAATCAATAGTTTGATGTAAAACAAATATATCTAAACAGTAATGACATCACATGAATACAATGGAAGTTAATAGCCAAACACCCTTCAAATGGTACTTTACAAATATGGCCACATAACGAGCTTATTCTCTCTAAAATATGACGCTATATTACGTTTGTTTGCAATTTTTGCTAGAAAATCAAAATGAAGACGCACTAATGCTAATTCTGCTGCCTTCGTCGTCTGTCATGTGACTCGGTTCTTGTGGGTCATAGTTGTCTGTCCAACGTCTGTCTCTGTAAAATATTAAACATTAAACGATTTCTTCCTCGCTCACCACCTGAATTAGCGGCAATGTGCTCAGTGCTGCCACTGGTGGCCACACGCTGTATTGCAAAAACACTGAAGCAGGAGCATTGATTTCTATTAATATCGATTCTGTTTAGTTACACAGTCAGAACAGAATCCAAACAACTGACAGTGAGGTTCATTGAGTTTCTGATAAGATAAGATGGAATCCTTCATATATCGAGATTTTGGTGAGAACATGACATGAAGTAAAATATGACATGAAGAGGATGTTGTCAATGTGTTGGTGATGTGTTCAGGGGAAGCTGAGCGGCCTGTGTGGGAACTTTGACCTGAAGACGGTGAACGAGATGCGGACCCCCGACAACATCGACTCCCCAACGCCGCAGGAGTTTGGAAACAGCTGGACGGCAACAGAGGTGAATAAAACATCATCAGTTACAGTTTTAACTAAGTCGCTTTAAAAATCACGGCTCCTCTTTGGCAAAAAATGGTTTGATGTGACGTTAATGTGAATGTTTTTTTCTCCTGTTAATTACATAAACTGTAATTCATGATTTGTCATAGTAGGCTTTCCTCTCTTATATTGAAAACAAAGGTTTTAATTTACCAGCGCTGCATCTGTCTGTGTGTCTTCAGTGTGTGAACAGTCCAGATATCAGACACCCCTGCAGCCTCAGTCCTCTCAGAGAGCCTTTTGCAAAGCGTCAGTGTGCCGTCCTGCTCAGTGAGGTCTTCCAGGCCTGCCACCCAGTGGTGAGTCACAGAACAGCAGTTCTGCAGCTTGGACTTTGAGGAGGTCTTTAGTAGAATAAATAATAAGTTGGTTTTAGTGGTGAATTTATAAACTACAGTCTTGTTTTTATCATCAGTATAGTGCTGAGAGGTGTCTCTTTTCTGTGCATTCAGGTGGATGTCACCTGGTTCTACATGAACTGTCTGGCGGACACGTGTGCCTGCAGCCGTGGAGGCGACTGCGAATGTTTCTGCACCAGCGTGGCGGCGTACGCTCAGCGCTGCTGCCATCAGGGCGTCCCAGTCGACTGGCGCTCTCCGTCACTGTGCCGTAAGTCAGAACGCAGGGAGAGAAAAATAACTGCTTTGTTTCTGTGTGTCTTTACTTTTTTTCCACTTTTTTCACCTGTCAAAACTTTTGCAAAAAGTGACACTGACAGTCTGTAAAGCTGAGGTCAGCGTTGTTCGTTAATTTGCCAAAGAATGACTCAAGAATGGCAATGACCTGTTTCATTGTTAAAATAAAATGTTCCTGTTGTCTTTAATATATATATGTATATTCGCAGTTTATCAATTAGACAATTAGTCAATTAAACTGCCACCAGCTTGTGTTTTAGATGCAAACTACTAAACATTAATAGATGCTAAAATGCTTGTTTTCATTGACATTACCCCTTTATATGAATCATTATACGCTGTAGATTTATGATAAGTTTTGTAAATATTAGGATGCAAGCATTAAAAGTTAAAACTTCAGCTTTTGTCGTGGGCCACACATTTTTGTGGGAGGGCCACATTTGGTCCACAGGCCGCTGTTTGCCCACTTCTGCTATAAAACATTAGTGTATGATTAACCATTTATAAAGTTAGAGCTTACAAACCTTTTGTAAAACATCGTATGCTTTAGTAAAAGTGACACTGATCTGTTTGGATTACGGAAATCCAAGCTATAAAGCAGTTTGTAATAAATTATTATTATCTGTGTTGTCATCAATGATATTACTGGTCCTGTTACTGACGACAGTGTTTCTTCTCTCTGCAGCGTATGATTGTGAATTCTTCAACAAAGGTAAAACAAACCTCTCTGCTCCTACAACACCAACGACATCATACTGTTACAATAAAAGTGTGATAGGAGGATGAACGCAGACATTTCTTGTGGTTTAGAGGGTTACAAATTGCATTGTGTAGCTGTCTTTGCACAGCAAGGAAAGATTTTATAGAAAATCTGTGTAAAATTCTCCCTCACAGTCTCGTAGCTCTGGAAAAGAAGAAGTGCACATTTGCATCATAAACAATCACGCCACTCAAGCAAGTGTCTAGAGTCTGATAATTCACTTCCCAGGAAGAATAGCCAATGCTTATGCTGGTGCTAATGGGGATCCTAATAAAGAAAACGAAACTTTCACATCATATAAAAATTAATGGAAGCCTGTGGGTGTCTGGAGCTGCAGGATCGTTCATTCATTCAGTCACAGAATTAAAAAGCAACATGGTGTGTTCAGTGCAGCGCTAACATGGCCGCCTCTCTGCAGTTCTGGGTAAAGGTCCCTTCAGGCTCTTCACCTTCAGGGACCGGACGGCGCTGCTGGCAGCCGGCAGGTCAGGCGGCTCCGTGTACCTGCAGCGAAGCAACATCAGCTCAACCGCTGCCTCCGGCGTCCTGTCTCAGTTCATGATGACGCCGGGCCTCAGCAGAGCTCGACCGCACGGTGAGTCCATTAAAACGGCGCTGTGGGATTCATTTCACTACAAGACCTGAGATTTACTTCTTCTTCTGTGTTGCCTTCTCCGTCTTCTCTCTGCAGTCTTGTTCTTCATTTTATTTTTGGGCAGCCAGAAGTCACGTCTGAGAGTGCAACTATGTCAACAGCATTGAAAAAAGTGCTCCTTACATACTTTTATGAACAGCCTTAAAAGCTACTCAAGATTTCCTGATGTGCCTAAACTCTCTTCCTGAGAACATGAATCCATTCTGAGGAAAACCCCTGACCTGGAATTGTTTTACTTAAAACCTCTGATCAGTTTCTGGTTTTACCCCAAAAAATTCTCAGATTAAAAAAACGTTTCTTCTCCATATGCATGAAGAAGGAGGCCTTTCTTTTGTATTTATTTATATTTATCACAGTTTCAATTCTTTATAAAATTCCGTTTCCCAAATTATACCACATGTGCAGCATAGAGAACTTTCCTTCACCCAGACCTTTAAGAATCCTGGAAACATCCTTGAATTTGATGTCAAAGTGAGTGTGGGAAACCTGCGGTTAGCTGAGAGGCTTTATAGTTTTATTTTACACTCATTTCGTGTCACCGCAGAAAAAAACGAAGTGTCCGCTTTACTAATGAAGGATACAGTAGCGTCTGTGCATGAAAGGAAACGTCTGTAGTGGGCTTTGGGAAAGTTTGATCGTTGTATAGATAGCGCAGAGATATGCTTTCCTGTCAGCAGAATGTCGAGGGCGGCTGAATGAAAGAGGCACAAGTATCTGAGGCTCCAGGAAACTAGTGTGAACCAGCAGGACGCTATTTAAGCACAGGTCTTCTTACCTTCATGGTAAAAATGTGCTAAAAACGTCCAGTAATGGCTCATGTGAGAGTTTTCTCATCAAGCACTTGGTTGCTCAACTACAACTATTTTTAGTTTTAATGCTCAGAAGAAACCAGGAGACAAGACCGTGGTGTCCAGTCAGTGAGTCTTGTGGACTTCCAGCCATCGTCCTTGACCTTCTCTCTCAGACTTTCTGCTTTTCTTCTCTGGAAAACACGAAGCAAAGCGTATTTTTTTGGACCCTTTGGAGCTGCGAGAACAAACTAAAAACACAGAATTGATTTATTTGCAGCTTATAAGGTTGTTAAAAGGCCACAAAACAACAAACTTGAGCTAAAAAGATGCTAAAACGATCCATGAAACTGGGGGAAACTGTGTACAGAACTCTGCAGGATACTTTAAATAAACACTGATTTCATCCCTTGTTGATAACCAGCTTTTGGAAAAATGACTCGTCCTGCCCCGAGTGTTTTAAGGATTTGATTTCCTGATGAGTGCAGGATTCCTGAGCGGCAGACACGCAGCTCATCACTGCTTCACGCTGTCGATTCATCCTGTTTTCTGGCTGCTCATCTTTTCACCTTCAGCTAATCGGAGAATCAGAAAGTTTGACAGAGAAGCTGCTAAAGACCAACCAGCCGGCCGGCATTCTCCTCTTCCACTGTTTCCTTTGCGATCGACAGTGTTTGGAACGATCTGAGCGCCCCCAGTGAAAACACAGATGGAGGAGATGGACTCTCATTGACTTTCAGCGGCGGATGGGTCCAGAGATCAGATTGCCAAATGCTAATATAGCAACCCGAGCTGAAGGCCGGTCAGCAAGCCAAGACTGGAACAGGCTGGTCTCACTGTTTACTGCATGTGAGCTGAGATGCTGCTGCGCCCGTCTTCAGGAGGAATTTTAAACATTTTAAACCGTTAAACACTCAGAATAAATGTTTGCTTTTACTTTTACTGAGAACTGCAGGCAGTCCACAGAACCATGAACTGAAGCACTTTGAGATGTGTTTTTGTCCTAATTGGGAATTTTTTTCTAGTAAATCACAACCTCAAATTACACACAGATAATTAATTTTATCAAAAACGTCTTGGTCTTCAGTGGCTGCAGTCTTAACTCACAGCGACCAAGATGTCAAGAGATATGAATAAGAAAAATAAAATCTATTTTCACTCAATTTACAGGTGACTAAAATTCACGTTTTTGAGACAAAACTAATTAAAACCGATCAGTGTATATTTTTAATTATTACCGTAGAGATTTTACTGTTAGATTTTATCAGCTATTAATTTAAAAAAAGGAAAAAGCGTGCCATAATCTAGCTTCACTTGTTGGTTGCATGAAATAGACAGACAGGAAATGTTCAAATAAATTAACTACAAACTTAAATAAAGCCGTACTAATCAGTACTTTACACATTATTCATAATTATTGTGAAAAGTAATTTACAGAAAGTGTCACCTGCAGCTCTTCTCATTTCTGATGCCTCTTTCTCTGTGGGTTTCTGTTTTATCATGATCATTTTCCATCTCTAACATGTGTGACTGACTTACTGTTGTATTTTTACGGTGGTATTTCATGAAAAAAAAAAACAGTTTTGATACACAGAGATGAGTTTTTAGAGATTAAATCAGTGCCTCTACTCCATGGGTGTCCAATCCTGGTCCTCGAGGGCCGCAATCCTGCATGTTTTAGATGTTTCCCTCTTCCAACACACCTGATTCAAATGATCAGGATGATTATCAGGTTTTTGCAGAGCTTGATGATGAGCTGATCATTTGAATCAGGTGTGTTGGAAGAAGGGAAACATCTAAAACTTGCAGGATTGCGGCCCTCGAGGACCAGGATTGGACACCCCTGTTCTACTCTAAATGTCTCATTCAGCTCTGCTAGCACCGACGTGTGTGATATTTAAACTACTTCTCCTTCTCTTTTTTTGTTAAAGTAGCTGCCTGTCTGTTCGCTCTCCAGCTTCTTCAGCATCTTGTTTTACTCATTTCCTCCTCACAGACTCTTCGCGGGTTTCCTTTGAGGCGGCCGACCGGCCGAACTACTTCCTGTACGTGAGCGCCGGCGGCCAGGTGAGGCTGGCCAAGTGGGAGGACAGGGAGGCCTTCTGGGACGGCGCCACCTTCGTCCTCCACAGGAACACCTGGATCCCGGGCTACGACTCGCTTGAATCTCACGCCAAACCCGGCTTCTTCCTGCACGCCACGCCGCCGCGCCTCCACCTGCTCAAATACAGACACACCGACAGCTTCCGCAAAGCCACGCTGTTCAGACTGACAGGTCGGCAGCAGCAACGTGCACAAACTCACACAACATTCACCAACAGTCGTCTTTACATAACAGGCTGCCAGTCACACCTAAATGTCACATTCAGAATTAATGGAATTATATTTGAAAGCTGTTTGAGTTTTATGCAGCCTTTTTGTTAACCTCATATAAATATGACAGTTTTGTTTATTCATCTTAAAATGTCACTTTTATAACCGTATCCACCAGCTTAAGGTCCTTTGACTTGAAGCAAAGAGTTGAATTATTGTTTTTAAAATATGATTTTGAGGAAACAGAGCTCTCATATTAGCAGACTTCCCAGCATTCGTTGTTTGAGCTGCCTTTTTTGTAAATCCGACACAACGGAAACGTCCTGGTTTTCTTAAATACTTGAACTAATTATTAAACCAAACTCTGTGAATTCATGTTTTCAAGGCAGCAGTTTCGAAGCTGAACAAACTTGAATTTATATGAGAGATCATTTTCGCACCTGTTTGGGATTTTGTCAGTCGGTTAAACGGCTGTTTTCAGTTTTGATTACATCTGTAGATATCCCCGGTCGGTGGCCTTCGCCTCAGGAGCCGTTATCACCTCGTTCAATAACGCTGAAACAACATTTAGGAGGGTTTCTACTTAGAAACTGTGACAAAAGTCTGCATTAGAAGGTTGGAGAGGACGTGGCCTAAATCAACCAGGAGACTAAAGTCAAAGTTTTATCTGGGAACATTGTTTTCATATCATTTTATAGTTTTGTTTATTTTCAGCCTGTGTTTGGTTCAGTTTCCGCACCAGAATCAGTCGTTTTGGTTTAGTTTAGTCATTTTTTGGAGTAAAATAAGCCCTTTTTCGATGTTAATCACATTTTGCAAAGCTCCATTTTCCACAGGAGATCTCACATACACTTACAGGTAAATCTCACTGCTCGGCAGACGTCCTAGTAACACCCACAGACAGTTATTTCATACTAGCAAGACCAGGCCTCTGTCTAAATGAACGTAGAACAAGCTGGTCAAATCTGATAAAAACTGCTTAAGTGGTTTGGTGACTTTGCCCCAAAATAAGGTTTAAAAAGTGTTTTTCCTCACAGGTTATGCTTACAGTACGCATGCACACAGTTTCACGATCGGTGCAACAACATGACTGAGTTCATATTGTAAAGCAGATGATTTGCTTTTTTGGGGGGTCAGAGCAGGACATGCGTCAT
>NW_007581484.1:0-14830 GCF_000690725.1 Stegastes partitus | reverse complement strand
TCAAGTTCATAAAAAGCCTTAAAGGATATTGCTTTGTTGCAGTTGCCCATGACTGTGAAACTTAGAATTAAAGAAAACACTGGGGTGCATAGCAACAGGGTGTCTGAAATCACAGGTGGTTGCCGGGTTATCGGGGGGAGGGATGTAAACAACAACCAAGATGCTATGTGGGATCTCTGTGGGCATGTCGAGTGGACGTAGCCCCACAGCTAACGGTTCAATATGTGGCCTACAGGAATGTTCCACCACGGTCATGTGAGCAGGGTGGCAGCATTTGTTGTTAATAAAAGCAGCGAGCCCTACGCCTCTTTCCTTGCCACTCCCGGGTTTTATTCCTGTCTGCCCAGCCCGTCTGAAAGCCGTGCATGCTAACAATGGGGTTTGGAATAATTCCTGTAGTCACGTCTCTGAGAAACACACAACAGTACGCTCAGGAATGTCCCCTCGATTCCTCTCTACGGCCGGTAGATCATCCACGTAGCTGCTCAGCGATGATGGAATCGGTTTCTACCTTCTGTTGTCTGGACTCAGCTCTAATCATTGATTGCTTTATTCCTCCTCTGCATCCTCTGCGTATCCTCTTTTAATTGCTGCCGGGATGTCCATTGTTGTTGTTGTTGTTCTAGTCGCTGTGCAGGCCAGTTTTAGCATCATCAGCTGGTTCCCGGTGTAAACAACGTGAGCGTGGTGTGGTTGCCGAGCAACAGCAGAGCAGCTGAATCAAAGAGTAATTAGGCGATGAAATAACAACGCAGAAGTTTCCTAACTAGCAAAGCTCGTAAAACTCTACAGCAAAAATCCAAAAGAGAAGAACAAAGAGAATGTTAGAAAGTGGAAAAATCATAAAATGAGCAGAAAGAAAAGAATATTTGAAAAGAAGAACTTGAGATACAAACAAGATAAAACTATTTAAATAAACTCTACAGTTGCTATCTGAAAGGAAGAACTCAAGATCTCAAGCAGTGACCAGGCTTATAGGCAGTTATCAGATCTAAGATACAGACAGGAGCCAGACCACTGACGGCTGCACAAACGGGCAGTAAATTCTTAAATCGATTATAAACCTCACAGACAGTGAAGAGCAGCAAGAAATACTCGCAAAGTGCATTGCAACAGTAATAGTGGATTTATATTCCCGGCAGTCGTCCAGTACAGAACCTGCTGAGTATTAAACGCCAGAAATGGTTTTTTCCGCCCTACAGGGTCACTGTAGGTCACATGGCAGTCTGGCACCAGAGCTTTCATTTATCATGAGTCACTCATCGTCACTGACGGTCGCTCAGCGGTAGAGTCATCAGTGACACTGTAAGGGTTTGAAACTGATTTGTTTTAAGCTAGGGCTGCAGTTTAGGGTTCAGTTTGTTGTCAGTCAATCAATCAATACATTGTTTTGGTCCATAAATGTCCGTCAATGTTTTCCTCATATGTTTTGTTTTGTCTACAACCAAAAAATATTGAGTTCATTGTCACAGAGGAGTAAAGAAACAAGAAAATATTTACATTTAAGAAGCTGGAACCAGAGAATTTGGACTTTTTTTTGTAAATATAGGGGAAAAAACAAAAGCTAATTATTATAATCGTTAGCCATTAATTAATAGCTGGCAACTAACAATGATTTGATTAATCATTGCAGCTCTGCTCTTTGTCAGGCTGAATACAGGTTAGAACTGAATGTACTCATGAAGTCATTTTCAAACCCTTCAGAGTCCATCAGACTGGTTTTATTCTGTTTTTCTGAAATGTGAACCGTTCTGTTTTGTTTCTCACATTAATGGAGTTTTACAGCCAGCGTCCCTTCACTCAGCTCGTCTGTCACATGCATGTTTATATTTTAAATATTCCTGCCTTGTCATGGATTAACAGATTCAGAAAGCACCATCTAACAAACACAGTCAGAGTTTCATTAAGCGACTCATTCAGCTCTGTTTTCTCAACCATTAAACACCGTCACATCAACCAAAACTCCACATCTTCCATCTGCTCTCCCTGCAAGGCTGCACGTCGCCACCTGCTGGTCGCTAGACCTCACAACAGCCTCACTGCTGCTCCACCAGCGAGCCTCCGCTGCTCTTTACAGCTGTGGAAAATCTGACACAGTTTGAGCGGCTGGCATCGCTGCAGCAGCTTCGACTGTTTTCACAGAGACGCACATGTTAGCGATTATGGACTTTGTTTATATAAAGCGGGCATGAATAGTGTATTTATCTTTTTAGGATGTTTACGTAGCGAATGTCTGCGTGCATGAAATAATAATCCTTTCCAGTTGTTATCCTATTTATCTCCTTTTATTTAAAGAGTTTGCTGCAGCGTTGTAAAAACATTAATAATAGTTGTCAGCGTTGATCTTCGCTGTCTCCTCACTGTGACTCATCCGTCTCTTGCTGTTTAGACCCGGCGATGTCTTTCAAGGGCCTGAGTCGAGCTTATGTCCCTGAGCTCGCTGTAGACCAGCAGCCAGTGACGACTTCTTCCTCCTCCTCCTCCTCCTCCTCCTCTTCCTCCCTGCCTTCTCCCAAAGACTGTGACCTGGACACTGAGAGCACTGTCCTATAAGGAGGAGGAGACGAAGACACGCCCCGGTCCAGGACTCCTCCCATCATCGGACACACACACACACACACACACACACACACACACACCTCCTCCTGTCTTCACCACAGCCCATATCTGCAGCCCTCTGAGGTCTGCTTCTCCCCGTCCACCTTGTGCGAAGGACATCAAAGCGACACGATGCAGCTTCGGGCAGCCATCATGGAGGTCACACAGCTCTCTGTCAACAACACAACACACGCCACTGGGTTTATTAGGCTGGGATTCCAGCCTCCAAAACATATATTTAGTTCAGGTTATTTTAATATTATATATGTTCTACACATTGTAATAAGTCACATCTAGCTCTGAAAGCCAGTTAAATGATCCGTGAGGGATTAATAAGCAAAAAAATACCAAAACTTCACTAATTACAGCTTCTCAAATGTGAATATTTAGTCTTCGGTGATAGTAAACTGGATTAAACAGTCAATTTGATTACACGACAAGCATTTTAAGCTATCTTGTAGAACAAACACTGAATGTAACTGTTAGTAGCAGCCTTTGTCATAACCCAGGTGATCTGAAGTAAGAGCTATATCCTCCTGAGACTCTGCATTCTCACATTTGGAGATCAGATTTTGGCTTTGCAGCATCTTGTACTTCATTCAGCTCCACTTAGCTCAGTTGTTAGTAGACACAGAAGTCCAAAAAGTGCCACCAATGTCTGTCAAAACATTCTAAAACCGAGAGAAAAGCGGAAAATGTACAAAACCATATACAATTCTACGCTTTTAGTTTCAGTTTGCACACAGATATGACGTATTTTTATCAAAAGTAAGAAGCTATAACCTGTATCATGCATAGAAAATCAGCATTTAACCTTCTTGACCTCCATGATGGCGCCAGATGTGGTTCGCAAAGTTACACAACCCACACACACACACACACACACACACACACACACACACACACACACACACACACACACCTCCACTTGTGTTATCTGCCTCCCTGCAAGAACAAGCTCCAGACAATCATCATCGACGAAGCGCAGAGCTCGAGGGACGACCGGTGCCGCCCGTCAGAGTAGCGTTGGGTTGCCAAAACACGGACTGATGAGACTCCTTTTCAAATTCTGTGTGAGGTGTTTTTGTATTTTTTACGTGGAAAATGGCCTTAGAAGGAGAATTAAACAGGGAGATGTTTGGGGGGGGAAGGGACAACGTCAGCAGGTGAAGTAGGAACCAAAACAGTTCAAGTGTAGCTGGTGACTGCAGGTTTCCAGTCGTCTCCAACACTTGTTTAGCCTTTTTTTTTTTTTTTTTTTGTATGGAACCCCCCCCATCCCTTTATTTCCTCACTCTTGTATTTATTTACCACTTTCAAAAACACACACACACACACACATTCCCTGTGGCTTGACATGATTAATGCAGTCTTTAAAATGCCTTATCGGTTCCTCACAGAACCACCAAACAAGCGTTCTATATTTACTGTAACTTGGCTCTTTAGCGCTACAGTATTTCCTGTTCAGCAGCAGCGATGTTTCAGGGACGTGAGGAAGGTGGTTCGTCGTATGGTTCTGTTCCACACAGACGTATTTAAATGTGCTGAGGTTTTCTAAGCAGAAGTAGCAGGGTTACCTGAACCCTCCCAGCCTGGATGCAGTCAGTATTTAGCCTTTCTGTTCCTCCGTCTGTCTCCGGCGTTGTACCGAGGCACAAACACGACAGGCTGTGTGTGAGTGAATGTAGTGCAAAAGACTTTTTTTTTTTTTTCTACCAGCCTCATCATCCTGAACAGAAAGAAACAGCTGATGTTGCACTCGAGCGCAGGCTAGACTCAGTGAGTGGTTTCATAGTGAACTGGTTTTGAGTTTTTTTTATTCCTTCTTCTGTCTTTCCCACTGAGCTGAGAGCACCCAGCGCTGTGAACTCTCAGTAGTGATGTGGTGTTAGATTTCTGCCAGGTCAAAAAGTTTTTTTTTTCTAAGAAATGGCTTTGTTGTATTTTCTGTATTTGCTTTTTTTTTTTTTTGCCCTGAGATGTAAATGCAGAGTTTTGGTTCCTCAAGAACTGACCCAACATGGTACCAGCGGAGAAAGTCCCGGATGCTGCAGTTGCCCTGAAGACGAGTCGTGTTTTTCAGAGACAATGGAAGCGTCATAATCCCCTCCTTTCTTCCGTCTTTGCTCCTGTACCTCGCTGCCTTATCCCTTTGCATCAAGAGAACTTGGTATCTCGAGGCTCTTTAAGACAAACAAATGCCATTAAACTAGAAATGCTGCATTTTTAAGCTCCATAGTTTTGTATGTATGCTGTCCGGTGAGCTCAAATACAGAATAAAACATGTAATATGAATGCTTGGTTATACCCCCTTTCCAAAGAAAATAAAGTATATGAAGAAACTATTTAAATCTACTCATGGCTCTCATTATTACAGTCCCTGATATTAGTGTTTCTGTGGAATTGTAAGCCGCCTTGCTCCGCCCACCTTTTCAGCTCTGCCTACAAATTTTCTCCAGGACTGAGATCAGGACTTTGTGATGGTCACTCCACAACACTGACTTTGTTGTCCTGAAGCCTCTTTGTAACTAATCTGGCGGTATGCTTAGGGTCATTGTCCATCTGAAGACCCGTTTGTGCCCAAACTTTAACTTCCTGGCTGATGTCTTGAGATGTTGCTTCAATATTTCCACCTAATTTTCTTTCCTCATGATGCCATCTATTTTGTGAAGTGCATCAGTCCCTCCTGCAGCAACACACCACCACAACATGATGCTGCCACCCCCATGCTTCACAGTTGGGATGGTGTTCTCAGGCTTACAAGCTTCCCCCTTTTTCCTCCAAATGTAACGATGGTCATTAAGGTCAAACAGTTCAATTTTAGTTTTATCAGACCACAAGGACATGTTTCCAGAAATGAAGCTCTTTGTCCCTGTGTGCATTTACAAACTGTGATGTGCCTTTTTAATGTTGCTTTTTGAGTAACGTCTTCTTCCTCTCTGAGCAGCCTTTCAGCTCATGTCGGTACAGGACTCGTTTCACTGTCTTACCAGCTTCAGCTTCATCTTCACAAGGTCTTTTGCTTTTATTCTGGGGTTGATACGCACATTTCACACTAAAACACTTCATCTCTGGGACACAGAACCGTCTCCTTCCTGAGCGCTATGATGGCTGGACATTCCCATCGTGTTAATACTTGTGTATAATTATTTGAACAGATGAACCTTCAGGCATCTGGAAATGGTACCCAAGGATGAACCAGACTTGTGGAGGTCCACAATTCTCTTCCTGATATCTTGGCTGATTCTTTAGATTTTACATGTTGACACAAAAGGAAGCGGTGTGTTTGAGGTGTGCCTTTAAATACATCCACAGGTGTGCCTCCAATTAACTCAGATGTTGTCAATTAACCAATCAGAAGCTTCCAAAGCCATGACATCATCATCTGGGCTTTCCCAAATAGTTTGAAGGCATAGTAACCTTAGTGTATGGAAACTTCTGACTTTGAAGAGAGCAATAAAAAATTCTCTCATTATTCTGCCGTTTAGCAAATAGAAATAATGTTGGTAATCCTAACTGACCTAAAACAGGAAAAGTTTAGTTTGATTTAATGTCAGACAGTGAGAAATAAAGGTTATATATCTTTTTATACAGTGTATGTAAACGTCTGGTTTCAACTGTATTTAGCTATTTAACACCAACATGACTAGATGTAGAAGTCTGCATCATTTGTGACTTTGTGATGACCTGCAATTTTCCCCATTAGGTGGAGCGCAGACAGCAGAGACGGCGACAGGTTCATTGACCCACACATGACTGACATCACACATAGCCTTCCCTGCTGTCTTCACTGTCATCGGATGAAAGCAAGATCTTAGGAGACTGTCTGTTCTGCAATACTGATGTTCTAAAAAACCTACCATACTGTCTCAATATGTGGGCTGTGGGACGAGAGATAAAAAGGCTGTGTTGTATAAAGTGAGACACCAGGTCACCCTACAGTGACGTGACTCAGCACGGTTACTCATTTGGTTTGTGAAACACTCAGTTTAGCCTGTAGCGTCCTGAAGCAGGTTCACACAGACGGATTGTTTTAGTGCTTAAGCTGATGTCTAAATATTCAAGTAGTGTGTGTCTGCATCGTCTGGGTCCCACTGACGGGAGCATCACTCCACAGGGTGCATTTTAAACAATGATATCTGATTAAATAATACAAACAAATAGAGCTCAGCAGGTTTCATGGGAGATGATGAAAAAAAATTGCACATAAATTATTCAATATTTTTCCTCCATAAATTAAACCGCTCGGTGTAAAGGAATGTTTAACATGTTGATACCGCTGCAGGGGAATCAAAACATATGTTTGCTGTCTGTGACTATAACACAGATGACACAGAAGGAACATTTTGAGGCACAGAGAAGTCAGATAGTTTCAAGCATGGTGTTTTTATAGATCCAAAAAAAAAACAAACAAAAGGATAAAATGATCACAAAACAGGAGCAACTTTCCATGAAAACATACAAAACAGTTATAAAAGGGAATAAATAAACCTAAACAGAAGTGTATTTTTTTATTTTAAATATCCAGGGAGGGGAGATGCTACCAGCTGCACATCTTAATACATTAACTGCACCAACATGCAATCGACTGGGACGAGAAAACACCGTTACTACACCTGTAGCAGCTAGGATTGCAATTTTTATCACATTTTTTTGTACAAGATCGCCTCGTAAGCCTGACTAAAGCTGTGCACGAAGAGTTAAATAAATCAGTCGTTTTCCTGATGGAACTCTTGAATAAGAAAATAAACTTGGAAGGAGGAGGGAGGAGGGGGACACACGAGCATCATACAGTACAAATGAAAAATGACGAGCAGTGCATAGCAAAAAACAGTGAATTTACAATCTCAACGATAGTACACAACACAGCTACAGGTACACCGTACTGTAGAGGAGTCATGACATCACCATGACAACCGGAGAAGCAGGAAATAACCATTTACAGTAGGATCTTTTTTTCTTCTTCTTCCTCTTCTTCTTCTCCCCCACACAAACGTTCGTTCATTCATTCGGCAGCCGCCCACTTCTTTAAGCGGAGCTGCTTCACAACAAAGTGCAGAGCTATCAGCCGTCCTCGCTGCCACAAACACACGGCTCAGTCTCTTCACAATAAAGCTGCCTTTTATCTTTCAGTACTGCCAAAGAAAAAAAAAAAAAAAAAAAGAAAAAGGAACGATGCTAATTATTGAGATTTACTGTTCCACCCACACACGCCGACAACAGATGATCTATGAGCCAAATGCAGTCAGTGTTGGAAAAGGTGCGACATGGTGTTCTGGAGGATGTTTTGCGAATAAATGTGCAAATGAGCGTCGATTTAATTCAGTCCGGAAGAGTCACAATATCGACAGGGACGGACTCCAAACTTCAGTTCATTTCAGGCCTCCGATTTCTATTTTCGATGGAGTCCAGTTCAGATGTGACGCGTGAAGGCCGATAACGAAACACTCGAGCAAAACTCTGACGTCCTCAACAGACCTCAAAATAAGCAAAAATTAACTGTGACCACTGTTTACTAGCAGCTCAGTGGCTAATACTTCACTGTTGTCTATTGTATGGACGTACGGCCACATCATTTAACCTTCGTAAACAACTGAACACATAGTTGAATGTTCAACAGAATGTCACATGTTAAAACTGAAAACCAAACAAATTATGAATTATTGTTTTATTACATATTCAATTGATTTAGTTTGAATTTGTGGATTTGAAATGTAAGATTTTTGCATTTTTAAAAACTTTTTTTCTCTCCAAACTTTACAAATTCAAAATTTGCATGTGCGTTTGTTAATATTTCTACATAACTACTATAATATCTGAAACAATAAATAACTTTTTTTTTTTAAAAATCTGATTTGTTTGTTTGATTTTATGCTAAAATCAGAATTTTCAATTTTTAATTTTGTCTGAATGTCTGAATTTAACCAATCCAATTTAAGCTACTGGGTTGCTTTGACCTTCTCTTGACATTTTAGTGGCAACAATTTTGTTATGTATAGCTTATGAATACTGGATGCTTTTATTTTGTAGCTGACCATTTAAACGAACAAACAAAAAACACAAACTAAAAATGGCTAAAAAAAAAAAGGTTGAAAATGGTTAAAATGTTAAATTCAAACCATTAAAATTCATAAAGATATCCAGTATTTTGCTGCTATACATTTTAATTTCATCATTGCGGATTACATTAAAACGTAAAATAATTATGGCCTCTCTTGGCTTACATAGATACCAAGTGATTTTCTTCTAATTTAGAACCAGAGCTGGTTGTGGACGACTTCACTTCCCTGTATGAGAAGCTTTTTTTTTATCATAGATGTCTTAAATGTATAAATTCACAGTAAATACGATGAAAACATCTGGAAGTTTAGATCAGCAATGGGAACACATGCGATTGTAAAAACTGCTATTCTTAACAAACAAATTCCTGCTGTATGGGAGGCAGTGAACGCACCGTCAAACTAGCTAAACTAGTGAAACTGTCCTCGGTCTACATCTACGCTTAATCTTTACAATTTTCAAATATGATCTGATAGAAAATATAAACTTTATAATATACTCATTTAATAAACATAGCAGGTCATCTGTGTATACTCAGACCAGTTGTTGTCTTTGCTTAAATCTCACTTTAATGCAGCGTCAAGCTGAAGGGGAGAAATCAAATGTACTTGGATGGCTTCTTGAACGTCACTATCTACGAACTAATGTGCATTAAAAAGAGATGTAAATCATTTTAAAAACTGGTGTGCGGTGAGTTCTTGTTGACCTGTGGACACCTGAATGTTCCTGCTCTAGCCAGCACCTGAAAGAACAGCACTGCTGCACACGGAGCACTCGCGACTGTTGTGATTATCTACAGATAGGTACAGTGTGTTTCCATTCTCGTTGCTATAGATGACGTGGTCTCTGTTCCCGTTGGTTTGAGTGTCTCTGTGTGTGATCTTGGCACTTTGGTTGTGGAGAGCAGAGTGAAAACGGAGCCGACTTGTCAGCTTGGCCCGACGTCCGCCTGCGTTTCTTGCTTCTACCAGGCCAGAGGGGAAGACAGTCTGGGGCTTCTGGGGTTTTCCGGAGTCTGGGTCTCACTGAGAGCTCTCTGCAAGTAAAAAAAAAAACATAATATCAACTCCTGTTACCGCATTATTTTCAGATTTATTTATTCCACAGACAGCAGCACTTTGCAGCCTAATCACTTCATAGCTGCAGGCGGTCGGTCTGTGGGAGCTGAACACCTCATCGTTTTGCAGGTTTGAATCTGTCAAAAACACCTGCTGGATGTATCCAAAAAATGATTATTAGCTCACCTCAAACTTGGACATGAAGTCTGAAAAGATGCCAAAGAAGGTTTCCGTGCTGCTGGACTTGCTGTCCTCTCCGAAGTACGAGGCCACCTTGGAGAACTCCTCCATCGCTCGGGTCTGCAGAGACTCCAGAGACTGGATGGCAGGGTGGCTGTTCTCCAGAAAACTCTGTGGGTCAAACATGAAAGAGATGCTTCATTTCACACCAGCACATCAAAGCCAGGGAGCTCTTCATTAAGCTAACGTGTCTCTTTTTCGCATCTCAGCTCCCTCCAGCGATGTCAGAGTTGGGATACACCTGTTTTTTCTTCACTCAGCTCCTCTCTAAGCCTCGTCCGTCCTGAATTGAGTTGACGAAGCACATTTCAACATAATGAAAGCACCCGGTGTCTTTCTTACAAGCTGGAGAAGTGTAGTTGGAAAGATGTGAACGACTGAGTCGCATTTTTGGAGCTTTGGGATTAAAAGTCAAGATTTTTTCTACAGTTGAAGCATCTCATTGATCTGATGCCAACCATTTTTCTCTTTAACAAATGAAAATACATAGTCATAATAACCCATTTCTTAAAACCTCTGTGATATTTAGCTGAATATCTTTGGGTTAAAGTGCAGAACAAAACTTCTGAAGAACATTTTTCACCATCACGTCGGGCAGATGGTAAAAATGTATTTTGTTTGGCAAATTAGAAACCAGTTGGCCTGTACTGTAACAACTCTACAAGTATAAAAGGGTTGTTTTTTGTTTTATGATAGGGTCCTAGCATCTTTAGCGTCTTTTTCAACCTCAGTTTTTTAAAATCAGTTCCATCATTTGACATGAAAATGGTCAAAAAGCAATAGTTTTGATTTGAATTTCTTACCATGACATCATTGATAAGATTTATACCACGAACGTATCTGTTTGTTAAATAAGAAGCTAGCCGACAGTTAGCTTAGCAGAAACATTTTCACTATTTCCTATGTGGTGGAAACCTACTGCTTGAAGAAAACATTTTTGTACAAATTAAATAAGCATAACTTTAATAGGAATGGGACTTTTTCCAGTCTTTATGCTAAGCTAGGCTAAGCTAAGCTAACTGGTGGCTGGCTGTAGCTTCATATTTACTGTGCAGAAACAAGAGTCTTAACTGTCAGCATGAAAGTGAATAGGCTTCCCAAAATGTTGTATTATTGTCATAAGAACACAAATTATAGGTCATTTGCATAGACTGTATAAAAGATGGACGGAGCTAACGTGACGTCACCCGTTGGTTTGAAAATGAAGCCAGGGTTTTGCTACTTCCTGGTTGACATCTTGGATTTTTGGAGCCAGTGTTGCAAAAATCGTCGGAGGGGGCAGAGCCATAGGAGCAGCGATTGGTCAGACGGATTGAGAGGCAGGCCCTCTCTGCCCGCCCACATTTACCGCCTTCTGCTCGCTTCATCTGTGTCGTCGCTGCCGACTGTCAATCAAGCCAGCCACGCCCCTTGCCAAAATTCAGGCTATGTCCATCTTTTATACAGTCTATGGTCATTTGTTGCTTCCCTGAAGACATTTATGTAGCAACATGCTATATTTTGTGAATTTAAAGCTGTTAGCGTACACTCATTACGGAAGCGAAGTGGTCCTCAGAGGTGGCTGAGATCTTCTGACAGGCCGTCCTGATGTCCTGGATGGTGTTGTGAAGGTCGCTCAGCTCCGTCGTGATGGCTCTCTGGTTCACTGGAAACGTTAGTGATGAGTTACCAAAACTGTAGCAGTTGCTGAACACTCAGACATGCTCTCATGATTATAAAACAGCTGCAGCTGCAAGGAAAGTTGCAGACCAGACTTCTAACGATCAGCAGTCTATAAAAATGTCAGATTAAAATATGTCAACTATTATCTTGTGTTCTTATAAAGACGTGCAATAAAACAGTAATTTGAACATTAATCTACTTGAAGTGAGCAGTTCTTAATAAAGACTGCCAGCCCTGCAGTGGCAGCCTGCACACTGTACAGAGGTTTAACGTTTCACAGGATCCACTGACTACTTTGTGCCACTAAGTGTTTTTCTCTGAGGAAATCAGAGTGAAAGCGTTCTGCTGCTGTAACATCATCGTACCTTTCGCTGCCAGAGGCACCGTTGTGAGGTCTCTGGAAAAGTTTAGCAGCTCGGGGAAGTGTTGGCACAAAGACTTGGCCAGAATGTGGAGAAAGGTGGACTTGCCGTCTACCGTTTTGGTTGTACTTAGCTGCAAAACAGAAGGAAAGAATGAATGACTACAAATTCAAGTCAAGATGAATGTAGCAGAGTTAAAGCACAGGCGTCCAGGCTGTACCTCTGTGAGGAAGTTGATCTTAAAACTGGTTGTCCTGTGGCTCTTAGGTTGGCCATTGTTCAGGTAATTTCCCATCGCCAGAACAAACTGTTGGCATTAAGAAAAGTACTTAATATCCACTGTTAACTCACAGACTGATGGCTTCATGCTCATTTTTCCTGGAGTAAAGTTTTACCTCCAGGATTTTGGCCAGTTTCTTGCTGCTCCTCAGCTCCACTGAAGCCTTGTAGATGTAATCGTAGGCCACCTTCATCTCCTCCGTCCTCTCCTGCAGGGTGGTCTTGAAGTGGAGGCTCCGCAGGCGAGTCTTATACTCAGGCACCATTAGCATCTGAAATATATAAAACATACAGTTGAAACCAGAACTTTATGTACTCTGTATAAAAAGACACATTACTTTTTTTTTTTTTTTTTTTCTTTATGTACTCTGTATAAAAAGACACATTACTTTTTTTTCTCACTGTCATTTTGTGAAGTGCACCAGTCACTCCTGCAGCAAAACACCCCCACAACATGATGCTGCCACCCCCGTGCTTCACAGTTGGGATGGTGTTCTCAGGCTTACAAGCTTCCTCCTTTTTCCTCCAAATGTAATGATGGTCATTAAGGCCAAACAGTTCAATTTTAGTTTCATCAGTCCACAGGACATGTTTCCAAAAATGAAGCTCTTTGTCCCTGTGTGCATTTACAAACTGTAATCTGGCTTTTTCATGTTGCTTTTAGAGTAATGTCTTCTTCCTCTCTGAGCAGCCTTTCAGCCCATGTCAGTACAGAACTGGTTTCACTGTGGATAATGACGCTCTCTGACCAGCTTCATCTTCACAAGGTCTTTTGCTTTTGTTCTGGGGTTGATACGCACATTTCGCATTAAAACATGTTCAACTCTGGGACACAGAACCCGTCTCCTTCCTGAGCGCTATGATGGCTGGACATTCACATGGTGTTAATACTTGTCTATAACTGTTTGAACACATGAACATTCAGGTGTCTGGAAATTGTACCCAAGGATGAACCAGACTTGTGGAGGTCCACAGTTCTCTTCCTGATATCTTGGCTGATTTCTGTAGACTTTCCCATGTTGTCACAAAAGGAAGCAGTGTGTTTGAGGTGTGCCTTAAAATACATCCACAGGTGTCCCTCCAATTAACTCAGATGTTGTCAATTAACCTATCAGAAGCTTCCAAAGCCATGACATCATTATCTGGGCTTCCCCACATAGTTTGAAGGCATCGTAATCTTAGTGTATGTAAACTTCTGACTTTAAAAAAAGTAGTAAAAAATAATTTTGGTATTCCTAACTGACCTAAAACAGGAAAAGTTTAGTTTGATTTAATGTCAGACAGTAAGAAAAAAAAAAGGTTATGTGTCTTTTTATACAGTGTCTGTATACTTCTGGTTTCAACTGTATATATTTATGCGAATCCTTCCATCTTAAACACTTCTGCCATCTTGGTTGTGTTTTCTGTTAGTACCTGAAAAATGAACTGGTCCGGCTCGCTCAGTTTGGCCGGGTCCTGGTCGAACTGCTCGTACTGTTTGACCTCGTCGTCGTCGGGGGCGTAGAGCAGCAGNTGAAGTGCATCAGTCCCTCTTGCAGCAAAACACCCCCACAACATGATGCTGCCACCCCCGTACTTCCCAGTTGGGATGGTGTTCTCAGGCTTACAAGCTTCCTCCTTTTTCCTCCAAATGTAACTATGGTCATTAAGGCCAAACAGTTCAATTTTAGTTTCATGAGTCCACAGGACATGTTTCTGAAAATTAAAGTCTTTGTCCCTGTGTGCATTTACAAACTGTAATCTGGCTTTTTAATGTTGCTTTTAGATTCATGTCTTCTTCCTCTCTGAGCATCCTTTCAGCTCATGTCGGTACAGGACTCGTTTCACTGTGGATAATCTGACCAGCTTCATCTTCACAAGGTCTTTTGCTTTTGTTCTGCGGTTGATTCGCACATTTCACACCTGAACACTTTATCTCTGGGACACAGAACCCGTCTCCTTCCTGAGCGCTATGATGGCTGGACATTCACATGGTGTTTATACTTGTGTATAATTGTTTGAACAGATGAACCTTCAGGCATCTGGAAATTGTACCCAAGGATGAACCAGACTTGTGGAGGTCTACAATTCTCTTCCTGATATCTTGGCTGATTTCTTTAGATTTTCCTTGCTGTCACAAAAGGAAGCAGTGTGTTTGAGGTGTGATTCCAGTTAACTCAAATGTGGTCAATTAACCAATCAGAAGCTTCCAAAGCCATGACATCATCATCTGGGCTTTCCCAAATAGTTTGAAGGCATCTTAGTGTATGGAAACTTCTGACTTTAAAGAAAGCACTAAAAAATAATGTTGGTAATCCTAACTGACCTAAAACAGGAAAAGTTTAGTCTGATTTAATGTCAGACAGTAAGAAAAAAAAGGTTATGTGTCTTTTTATACAGTGTTTCTATACTTCTGGTTTCAACTGTATATATTTATGCGAATCCTTCCATCTTAAACACTTCTGCCATCTCGGTTGTGTTTTCTGTTAGTACCTGGAAAATGAACTGGTCCGGCTCGCTCAGCTTGGCCGGGTCCTGGTCGAACTGCTCGTACTGTTTGACCTCGTCGTCGTCGGGGGCGTAGAGCAGCAG
>NW_007581483.1:0-14893 GCF_000690725.1 Stegastes partitus | reverse complement strand
AGTACTGAAGACAATTCAAACTGCTGGACGCTTTAACAGTAACAATCAGAAAACAACAGACACACTGACTGTTAATGAAGCAGGTCAGGTTGACGCTGATGCTGCTGCAGCACAGCAGTTAAGTTTTAGTTTAACTGCAAATAAACACATTCCTCTGCCCTAATATATTTTGTTCTAAGTCTTGGACAGTTGGACAAACAAACTTGGCATTTTCCTCCATGTTCATAATATAACACACAAATAAAACAACACATGTGGGGTTTTCTGAGGAGTTGAAAAAACAGAGCAGCTGCTGTAGCTAAAGCTAATGAGAATCCAAATAAAGAAACACTTGACAGGAAACTGAATATTTTGGGGTCAAGGGCAAGTTGACTAGTACGACTGGATTTCAGCACTTTTTGCTATTTTAGAAACAAAATTATGAAAATAATCATCAATCACATTAATTTGGTGACAAAAACAATAAATAATGATGTAAATAATTATTCATTTCTATTTGTTTTCTATCTATATTTGATGTTTTTTTCTTCAGGATGTAGAAATCTAAAGGCATAACCTCATAGTTGCTTGTCAAGAGTGCTTTTCTTTATTTCTCACTTTTAATGACTAAAAGATTAAAAAATAAAGAAAGAAAGCAAGTGGTAGAATAATCACTAGAAGTAGCCTTACTGTGACTTGTTTGAAGGATGCTGATATTTATATAGTTGTTCTATTTATTATTCTCACCACTAATTAATTGGTTTTAATGCTTAATTATTTTACTGAATAATTAATTCATTGTTATTATATAGTCTATAATACTTATTATAATAAGTTGGTATAATGTCCTACAGACACCTTCAAATGTTTGTTCAGTCTGACCAACAGTCCAAGCCATTAAGATATTCTGTTTACTCTTTGTGATGAAGAAAATGAATGAAGGAAATCTTTAAATCCTCTTGTTTGAAAAGCTGAAAACAAGAAGTATTTTATATTTGTGCCATAAAAATGACTAAAACAATTACAAAATTATAAAAACCAAACAAACACTGTATGGTAATTTACCTGCTGCATCATCTCACTACTTGTTTCAGCTTGGCAGAACATCCAAAGGCATTACATAACATATATTTTATTAATAATTTTCACACTTTTTTCATTTGCTCTATTTAAACATCCTGCTAAGTGTTAGCTAAAAGCTGCCAATGCTACATGGAATACTGAAGAACTCCACTTAGCTTTCCAAGTCAGTTTTAGTAAAAACATGATTGAAATAGCGTATTTAAAGTTGCCCTAACCAAGTTTACTACGACATTAACTCACACAGAGCATAATAAGAAGCGGCATGGCTGTGAAAGATTGACCTCATTCAATTAGTAAGCTAAGCTAGCATGCTAATGCACCATTCAAAGCTAATTAAAACACATTACTTACACCAGTGCACCAACAGAGCATGCTAAATGCTAAGGTTACTTACTTTACTTACTTTCTGTTTACTTATCCAAAGTTGAGGTGACACAAACAAGAAAAGGAGCGCTGTGTTTTAGTGTAGTGCTGCAAAACTCCTCCACCAGCCCCCCTCCAACCTCCTCTGCCTGCTTAGCAATAAGCTAACCGTGCTAATAGGTTCACAACTAGCCGGGCAGCTCACACAAGGGACTTCAGTAACTCTACAAGATACCCGTCAGGAGCGCGCTTACCTTTTACGGACTTGTAATAGGTTAAGTAAATATTTATTCCGTTAAAATTCCGGCGTAAAACTGCGTGTTTTCTACAAATAAAACGAGAAATCTGTGTTCTTCACAGAGTAGCAGCTCCTAGCAGTTAGCCCGTGTACACGTTTGGTTTGAAGCTGTCTGGTGTGAAAAGCGCTTCTGTATCCCTCCGCCGTCTCACTTCTGCTGCTGTCTCGTAAGGCACTACATGCAGACGGGGCGGAGCAATACCTTTTCCTGCAGACACAGCAAGTTATAACTAGTGTAATATTGTTAATAAATACAGATTAAAACTCTCACCTCTCATCCCTGGACCTTTAATAAAAAGCGAAAAATACGCGCAATAGCAATACGGCGTAATGTCACAATAAACAGCGTTCAGCCTGAAGTAGAAGTGAGCCTGAGGTCTGTGTGCTAACAGGGGTTAGCATGCTAACGTTACACAACGTTAACTTTTCCACGTTCGCCACAAACACGCTAATAAACACTAAGGGGTCTGACTTTAATCACATTTCGGCTGATTTAGAAAAATACGCGATTTAAACCCTTAAAACGCTGATTAAAGAGACTTCTAGCTGACATTTACTGGCGTTTTTTAACAGACTAAACTTTATGACACAGTGTTAGCAAACATCAGATTAACCCAGTGCTAAAGTCATATCAGAAAGCAGCCTGTAGTTTACATCCAGCTACAATAATTCACAAGTTAAATTAAATTAATTGATTACCTCACCTGTGTTACACACAGCTAATATTAGTGATGAGAACTGAGTTTAACAATAAGCTAGTTGAACAAACTGAGGTTAGCTGCATCTGCTAGCTCAGTGTAAAGCTAATCCAGACATTAAGTACCAACACTGGCCAAGTAAAGTGAATAAATACCACCACAATGCTAATTATGTTTAAATCTGTATTAAGTGGAGCTCATCGGTCATGTATATAGAAATGTTTGCTTCTTCCTTGCAACAGCTAGCAAACAACGACTAGCTAACTTGTATACAGGAAGTTATTTAAGTGACATTAAGAAAAACTAAGATAATCAACAACAAAAACATATGCAACCATCTATAGTTGATCCGAAACAACTGGTTAAAAAGGTTAAACATATTACACTACTTACAAGCTCCTGTAGGATGTCTCTGGTTATATCTAGTTGTGTTTTGAACCCTGAAAACTGCAGCAAGTGCTAACAAGTGCTAGCTTAGCTAATGTCTTCAGTTAAATAAAACAGTCATTGTCATTTTCAAAACAGTCGTGTAGCGTTATGAGACAAGCTGGGGATACAGGTGACATTCATTTTGGACGGTTTGCATAAATAAGTAAATTCATGCTAAATTTGTGCTAAATTACAATAGTGTGTATGACTAATTTAAAGCTGCTGTTAGCGAGTTAGCTAACATTGCTGTTAGCAAGAATGCAACAACTCTCAGATATTGGGGGGACATTACATTAAATTTGTTCACACAATTTCTACTGCATCTCCATTATACAAAATATTAAATTGGCATCTTTCTTTGCAAAATTACAAGTGTATATAAACAAAAAAGAACAAGCTATAATAATATGTCTTGATGATCAACCATTTTAAAAACAACTGCTTTGCTGTGATTACAGAAATCTGGAGATTACATGTAGTTGTTTTTTTCTTCTTCCATTTATTACAGAGAATATTTAATAAATGACATTAATTTCAATGTGATTTGGCCAAATGCACTTGTTAGGCATCACGTTAAAATGCATGATGTTCAAAGTTTCAGAGCTCCAGTGTGCAGCTGTCATGTTAGAAATATAAGAGTCACAGAGAGCAACAATAATCATATTTACTTACATCGCGAACATTTTTGTTAACCAGTGTTCCTCACTTGCAGGATTTGCAGTAACATCACTTTTTACCATAATGTGTTGTTTATATTCTTCATACTTCTCCATTATAACAACCTATTCGTCTTGACTGAAGTAGATCACACACATCACTGTGGAAGAGTCACGCATCAAACAAATCTTTTTGTTGGAATATTGTCAGAACCTGATCAAGAAAATGTATCATCAAAGAAATTTTCACTGTATTATATTTAATATGCAGATATTTGTATTATACAACATTAATTACCAGATTATTTCATTTTGTTTGGGGTCACAGGGAATGTTTCTCTTTGTTTACATGCAGTGTATTTATTTTTGTGTACAAAATACATTTGCTAATATGTTTATCTATTGAAGGAATTAAACATATTGAATCAAATATTGTGATCAAGCACTTTTACTTTATGTCATGCTTTAGAGAACATTTTGATTTTTTTTTTACTTCTTTGTGTTGCCTTTCCAGCAGTAATAACTGATTATTCATGTTCTTACAAATCAATCACCGAACCAGTTGTACATTAAACTATCCACCAGTATAATAAGTTTAAAGTCATCTCTGTCTGAACAATGACATGCAGTTTACATGCATCAGTAATAATAGTAAAATAGTTTAAACAAGTATTACATTAAGAGGGCCCACACAACTTCTGTAAATAGAACTTTTATTTGATATTTATATTCAGGTTTCTTAGTAACGATTTCTAAAAAGAGAGAGAGAAAAAAAAACGCTTATGAAGTTCCCACGCAGGCGCTGTGCGTCTGACGTGATGACGTCAAGGACCCGGAAGGAAGTGTGCAGCCGTGTTGTTGTCGCAGCAGCTCAGCTGATATTTATCCAGAACCAGCAGAAAGAGACAGAGGATCCTTCCGGCAGGCTGTAACACTCTCCCCGCTGCTGCTGTTTGTTTGTTTATTGTTGTTGTTGTTCCCGAGCGTCGCCATCATGAACGTGACGCTCGCAGTGAAGCAGTACATCTCCAAGATGATCGAGAACAGCGGGCCCGGGATGAAGGTGCTGCTCATGGACAAGGAGACGGTGAGACACCGGGGGGCTGGTACTGGGACTGGGACTGGGACTGGGACTGCGTGAGACTGATGCTGTTACCGGTGCTATTATTTGTACTGTGTGGTTCGTTTACCATTAGCAGTAGTATTACTTGTACTGTGTTGTCGTGTTTTTACTGGTGTGACTGCCATTATTAGTGATATTGTTTCCTATACAGGTACTGTGTGTGGTCCTGTCACTATGTGGTACTGTTACTGTTATTTGGTATTATTGCAGGTACTATTACTATTGCTGGTATTGCTGCTGTTGTTGGTACTGGTACTATTTCTGATAATGGTACATTGATAATATTTCTGGTGCTGGAACTGTTGCTATGACTGGTACTGTTACTATTACTAGTACTGTGTGGTACTGTTACTGTTACTATTACTATTACTAGTACTGTGTGGTACTGTTACTGTACTTTAGTGGTTACCTATGTTTATCTCATCTTAAGCTGTCAGTCTGTTTCCAGGTTGAATATATGCGGTGGTGCAGTAAATCAAAACATGTGTTTGTGTGTGTGTTCAGACCAGTATAGTGAGTGTGGTGTACACCCAGTCTGAGATCCTGCAGAAGGAGGTTTACCTGTTTGAGCGAATCGACTCCCAGAACAGAGACAGCATGAAGCACCTGAAGGCCATTTGTTTCCTCCGACCCACCAAGGTACAAAACCTGTAGAGACCCTCTGTCTGTCTGAGTGATAATGACATTATAACAATGATGATCTTGTTTATTTAGAATGGACAGTACACATTGATACACATCAGTATAAAAGTACAAGATGTAAACATCCCAGATTATAGCAAAGTGGCTAATTTATGTCTGTAGTCCTGCTGCAGTTAACAAAAGCCAAAAGCATTTCAAATGACAGTACACAGACACAAATACACAAGTGGGAAAGGCAGTGTACATTCTGTAACATGCTCAGTTAAGAGTGATCACGGATCTGATTTGCTTGCAGACATTAACACTATGTTTGTGTGTTTCCTGCAGGACAACGTAGAACACCTGATCCAGGAGCTGAGGAGACCAAAGTACAGCGTCTACTTCATCTGTAAGTTGTCTCAGCAGCACTGACTACAGATGAGAATATGATCATCGCTGATGTCCATCAGAATGAACTTCCAGAAATCCAAACACAGGTTTGTTAGGTTTATGTAGAGCTAAATGATTATCTGACTGCTCTGTATGTGTGTTTCAGACTTCAGTAACGTGATCAGTAAGAGTGAGATCAAAGCTCTGGCTGAAGCTGATGAACAGGAAGTCGTGGCTGAAGTCCAGGTGAGTTCAGGATCCAGCTGCAGCTCACAATCTGCTTTGTCTTGTTTGCATGGTGGGTGGAAAAGGCTGGAAAAATACTAGAAAACACAGAGAATACGAGGAAGTGTTTGGGTGTCAAACTGTCTCTGGTTCTTCTGAAAAAACCTCAAGTAGAAGAGCTGAGTTCCTGAGCAGGTTCCCAAAGACGTCAGTTGTGCTTCACTGCTGCAGGTTTCAGTCAGCGAAGGAGGAACGGATTAACCAACAGTCGCTGCTGATCCTGGACCAGCTACGTCAAGTTGTCCACACGATAATGTTGATGATTTAATGCTCGTCTGGATTTTTGTTGTTGTAGCAATAAGTCCTAAAAGCTGAACCAGCAAAAATTCAGTTTACAAAGTGAGCCCACAACCACCTGAAGAATGTATCAAGAATTAAAGGACTCAGTACGTTTAGAACACAAGGACTGCATTGATCTTCAGTCGACTCGACTTCTGTAACAGTGTCTTTACAGGGCTCTAAAAAATTAATCAGGCAGCTGCTGCTCGCGTCGTCACTAAGACCAGAACTGTGGATCACATCAGTCCAGTTCTGAGGTCTTTAAACTGCTTCCTGTCTTCCAAACACTTTATTTTAAAATACTGCTGAATGCTTGAGGGCCAAAGTACATTTCTGATCTGCTGCTACATTATGAACTGTCCGGACCTGTCAGTTCACCTGGGACAGATCTACTTTTCTGGTCCACACAGTCGAAGCAAAGCGCAGAGAGGCAGCGTCCAGTTCCTCTGTCATTCACAGAACCAAATCTGAGGCATCTGAATGTCTTCAACTGCACAGTGACTGTTACTTTCTGTTTCATCTTACTTTTTCATCCTCTATTGAACTCCTTTGAGTTAAAATGTCTTTTTTTTAAGATAATGCTTTATGTTCCTTTTACACACTGGTCTTGAGGCCTTTTATATTGCATGTAAAGCACTTTGAATTGCTGTTTTGTTGAAATGTGCTGCACAAATAAACTCGTCTTACCGAGTGTGTTTGTGTTTTTGCAGGAGTTTTATGGAGACTTCATCGCTGTGAACCCTCACCTGTTCTCCCTCAACCTGCAGGGAGTCGCCAGGGTAAGAAACATGGAAGCTGTCTGGTTTCTGCTGCCTCCTCAACACATAACTGAGATCAGATTTCATTCATCAGGTTGGGTCTCTTGTCACAGTTTTAATGAAGCCAAGTTTGTGCTGCAGGAGCTTCAAGTGGCTTTGCACTTATTTTAATTGCAGGAGAATCCTAATCTCGGGGTCTGATGTTCAGTACAGATTATTTGGTGCCTTGTTGGGTTTACAGATCCAGCCTGAAACTTCCTGAACTGCTGGATGAATTTTATTTATTTCCCCTCTGTATATCACTACAGTCGATTTGAAATGAAGCAGTCAAACTATGATTGAAGTGTTAACTTTCGGATTCAATTTGAAGGGATTCAGCTAAATTATTACTTTAAATGTTGAGGAATTACAGACTTTTTCTTTACACAGGCTCAGAAGCTGCACATTTTTCTTCAATTTACAACTTGATTGCTTCATTTCTAATCCACTGTGGGGCTGTAAAGAGGATACATTGTGACAATTGTGTCTCTGCCCAAATACGTATCAGCTGTTTATATTCCCACTAATGTTTATATTCCCACTAACGTTGGCAGAACTGGTTTCATTTATCCTGTACTTCTTAAATAGATTCTTTTAAAGCCCTCAAATGTTACAGCTTCTTTATCTAATGGTTTTCTGTCTCTGTTCTGTGCTTTCTGGTGTTGATATGTTCTTAGTTTCATGATCTCAGTGAGATAATGTGAATAACTTGGGTCTTTGTGTTTCAGGGTCGGAGTTGGGAACCCTCCATGTTGTCTCGCTGCACTCAGGGTCTGACCTCCGTCCTGCTCGCTCTGAAGAAATGCCCGATGATCCGCTACCAGCTGTCCTCAGATATGTCCAAACGCCTCGCTGAGAGTGTCAAGGTATCCACGGCAACAACAAGCGATGTTCTCAGTACTCCAAAAAGCACCTGTGGGTTTGAGAGGCATATTGTCTGTTGCCATAATTACAACATTTATCAGCCAGAAACGCTAAAAACAAACGATTCGTCTGTGATGTGCCATTCAGTTGGGATATTTCCTCAAAATCACTTTACTCTAAGTGCCACATTTAAAGAATTGGCACAAATAAACCACGTACTCTAGCTAGATTCTGTAAAAATTAGAAATTCTGAATTCCTCGATGAAACACAAAAGTCATTAGAAACTCTTCTGAGACCAACAGTCACATGTCAAAAAATCTGGAACTTTTCGGCTGAGCTGCAGTTTGTGTTTACACAGAGCAGAGTGTGGAGACAAATGAGAAATGTAGGTAGTAAAATATCCGTAGCATTTGGAGTAACTATTTCTTTCACATTGGTAATGAATGTGGGCACTTGGTGTTTTACATGATAATTCCAGGTTTTTTCAAACTTTGTAGAATTAGTAATCAAATTCATTGAACCAATTCCTGTATATGCACAGAAGACATTTTTGAATTCTCTCTCCATCTAGTCAGGGTTATGTTGTTCCCATAGAGGTGCAGGCCTTTATGTTGTAATGACAAATGTGCCCATGGTAAAGAAGAAGAGCGTAACGATGGCAAAAACTTCCCCGCCACAGCTTGAAGTTCAGACAGTTTACTATAGTTGATGTTGATGTACGTGAGGGGCTTTGATTCCACTACAGTTCAGAGGGAAGTGTTGCAGTTTTTCCTGCACCCCAGGCACAAGATGCATAAAATCACTGAAGTACTTTCTTCAAACACATTTTTAAAAAATGGTGAGTTTTGTGAGATTGGGGACTTTGCAGATTTCAAACTCAGATTTTTATTATCAATTAATCAGTTGATTGTCTTCTCTATAAAATGCCAAAAACAAATACAGAAAAAGATTTTTTAGAGAGAACAAAGTGACGTCTGGTTTCAGCCACCAACAGCCCAAAACCCAAAGAGGTTTGATTTTAGACAAAGAAAAACAAATATTTTCTTCTAAAAAGCTCAAAAAACAAAGATGATTTTAATCTTTGCTAAAAAATAATGACAAATATTATTTATTTGTTCTTTATTTATCAATCAACAATTACTGTAGTTCTGATGTAAAGTATTACAATTCATATTTACCACGTTATCATGTATAGTTTGTAGTGCTGATGCTTTAAGCACATGTACAGCTGATGATACTTTTACTGGAGTACTGTTTGAGTACTTCTTCTTTAACTTTGTCTGTTCTCAGCAAATCATCACAAAGGAGTACGAGCTGTTCGACTTCAGAAAGACCGAAGTTCCTCCTCTGCTGCTGATACTCGACCGGAGCGACGACGCCATCACGCCGCTGCTCAACCAGGTGACCAATCACAGCGCTGCCCTCTGGGACATCATCAGGTTTTAACAACAAACAGGCCGTGCGCTCCGGTTTTGTTTAGAAATAGTTTCTTAGTTCAGGTGATAAATTTATGTTTCTCTTAATCATAGGATTCTTTATAAAATATTTTTCAGAATTACTTTGATTTTTCTTTGTGGAAATTATACAATGTTTCTCGTAATTATGAGAATTTTAAAAATGTTTAAATTGTGAAATAATATTTATATTAGAAAATATTAACTGAGATCTTTTTCATAATTACCGCATCTTTTAATATAGTTCCTAAATGTTTTCTATAATTATTACAAAGTATTTTTCAGAATATTAGACTTTTTTGTCATTTTCAGATTTTACAGAAATTCTTTTCATGCAATAATTAAATATTTTTTTGAATTAGGAGATCTTGTGTCAAATTATGACATTTTTTTAAACATAATTATAAAATATTTTATCATTTTAGGATCTTTTTTGTAATCATGACTTGTCTTTAATGTACTCACACAGTATGTTTTGATAACTATAATATCTTTTAATGTAAATATTAAATATTTTTCTGAAATTATGACACCTTCTTCTATAATTACGAAACTTTTTTTAAAAATATTATTCGATTTCTTTCCTTGTAATCATGACATTTTTTACCGTACTTATACATTTTTAGCATAATTCTGAGATCTTTTACACAATTTCATTGTGAGTTTGAGATCTTCATTGACATTTATTTCTTGTAATCATAAGTTAAAAAGTCATAATTGTGAGTTGAGGAGTCCATGTTTTTATTTAGTGATTTTAATACAGGTTATATATATATGTTGCATTTTTTTTTCTGTTTTCATAAAATTAGCACAAATGTACGCATTTAATGTACTTTTCCTGAAAAACACAGTTTGTTTAAAATGCAGCTCTGATGTGAATCTCCTTTTTATTTGTTCTCTTTACACCTGCATCCTCTGTTAAAGACCCAGAACATGAAGCAGCTGTTTACAGTTGTAGCTTGTGTGTTTCAGTGGACGTATCAGGCGATGGTCCACGAGCTTCTGGGTCTGAACAACAACAGGATCGACTTGTCCAGAGTCCCGGGAATCAGCAAAGACCTGAGAGAGGTGGTTCTGTCTGCGGAGAACGATGAGTTCTACGCCAACGTGAGTCCAAAGACGCTGAAACACATTTTCACACATTTACCTTGATTCTCATCATCTGATTTTGAAGGGATTAGTTCAGATCTGCATTTTGTTACGTTTGAAGTCTAAACTCCAGCTGCTTGTGACGCTCAGGTTTAGTTTTATTTCAGTTCAATTAAAAACATTCCTCATTTATTCCTTACGGGTCTGCAAACAACACAAACAACTGGATGAACGTGATTCTGTAGTTAATCATTATAACAAACGATGGAGCTACAGCTATCGACTGAGTAACCAGGAAGGTTGATGGTGATTGGAGAATCTTGTGATACTTATTCCTTAATGTGTTTCCATTTAATGTATTAATCGCTGAAAACACACACAAAGAGTTAATTCACATGCATTAAATCTGTCTAAAATCCACATTATGTTATCATAAAGGTTTGTGGAAGCATCTGCTAAGTGAGTTCTGTGTACGGAAATAAATGGAAACCAGCCTGAAACAGCAGGAATCTAAAAATGCAAAGTTTGTGAAGAAAGTAAAACAAAGTGTGGTGTGACTCGCTGAGACTAACGATATTTCTACTGAATCAGTAAAGCACTTTAAACAAAACAAATATTATATTTTTCCACCAACACACTTGAACAAAAAAGTCTCATCCGACACGGTCTGGAGGTTTAACGTTGTCACTCTGTCTCTTTCCTACGTCAGAACCTGTACCTGAACTTCGGGGAGATCGGCACCAACATAAAGAACCTGATGGAGGACTTCCAGAAGAAAAAACCCAAAGGACAACAGAAGCTTGAATCCATCACAGACATGAAGGTCAGTGTTGGATCTGGAGTTCAGTGATTCTGAAACACAGGTTAAAGTATCTCCTCCAGTCGGTCCAGATGTTTGTGTGTGCTGTCGTCCCTGCAGGCGTTTGTAGACAACTACCCACAGTTTAAGAAGATGTCGGGCACCGTGTCCAAACATGTGACGGTGGTGGGGGAGCTGTCCCGGCTGGTGTCGGAGCGGCAGCTGATGGAGGTGTCGGAGGTGGAGCAGGAGCTTGCCTGTCAGAACGACCACTCCAACGCTCAGCAGGTAGGTCACCTCATCGCTGTTCAGATGATTCATCCACCTCAGCTTCACATCTAAAGCTTCCTCTACTGATAGAGCGATGTGTTAGAAATGTACGGAGCCATACAAGCTCTACAAGTGTTTCAGAGTAGTTCCAAAGAGTTTAAAAGATGCTTGAGATGAGTTCTAATAGCTGCAACAAGCTTTAAGTGAACTCATTAGAGCAGCAAAAACCTGTGATGAGCTTTAAAGAATCTGTAAACAGCTGTAACCAACTGAAGAAACTGTAGTGAGCTTTAAAGGAGCTGTAATGAGGTTTTCTGTGTTTTCTTTTAGAGCGTTCGTCGGCTGCTGCAGAATCCTCGTCTGTCGGAGCTGGACGCCGTCCGTCTCGTCATGCTCTACGCTTTGAGATACGAACGTCACAGCAGCAGCATCCTCCCGTCTCTGATGGACGAGCTGAGCAGGAGAGGAGTGTCCGAACGCCACCGCAGGGTAACGCCGCCGCCGCAGTAGTCAGCTCGGATTCAGGGATTCAGAATATTCTCTGTACAGTCAGATTTAGCTTGTAGTTTCGGTGTTTTGCCTCTGGAGGGCAGTAAAGTTCACAATCTGCTTCTTCCAGATGGTTCAGTCTGTGGTGGAGTATGGAGGGAAGAGAGTCAGAGGAAGTGACCTCATCACGCCGACAGACGCCGTCGCCATCACCAAACAGTTCTTCAAAGGACTCAAGGTACAAAAAAAAACACACACAGTCAGTCAAACAGCAGTTACCTCTGTTTCCTGAAAAACCAAAGACGTTGTTAAAAGGTAATCTTACCTGTATGGTTGCCACTCATCTCCCATTTAAAATGTGATTCTTTCTCTACAAAAACTGTTTGTAAAATCTTAGTATATTAATTTTTGACCTCTGACCTCTGGAGATGCTTGTGGTTCTCAGTGATTATTTTCCATATTTTGGCCGCTGTGACAATGGAACATGCAGTAAAGTTGTTCTATCTGCAATTACCATGATTTAAAATGTGTTAATTTTTTCTGGTTGCTGTATATTGATTTGTTAAAGCTGATCAAATACATACAAATTAGTATATTGAAAGAGCTGACTGTTTCAGACTGTCCTTCACGTGTCCTGCTGCAACACCTGTGATTCACCTGCTAACTCTGTAGCAGCCTCACGTGATACGAGCCATCAGTGACATGAACACTGGAACAGCTGCATGTTGCTGCACATTGTTTGAATGTGTGTGTTTTTTGACGTGTGTGTTCAGGGTGTGGAAAACGTTTACACTCAGCATCAGCCGCTGCTTCATGACACTCTGGATCAGCTGATCAAAGGTCGACTCAAAGACAGTCAGTTCCCCTACCTGGGAGCCAGCAGCCTCAGAGACAGGTAACACACCTGAGGGACAGGTAGCACATCTGAAAGACAAGTAACACACTTAAGAGACAGGTAACACACCTGAGAGACAGGTAACACACCTGAGGGACAGCTAACATACTTAAGAGACAAGTAACACACCTGAGAGAAAGCTGCACACTACAGACAGTGACACACCTTAGCAACAGGTAGCACACACCTGAGAGACAGTTAACACTCATTTTAGACATGCAACACACACCTGAAAGACAAGTAAGATAAATTTCACACAGATAACACACCTGAGAGACAAGTAACACAGTGTAGCAACAGGTAACATACACCTGAGACAGTGTTGTTAACACACCTGACAGGTGACAAATTTTAGAGACAGGCAACACACATCTGAAAGACAAGTAAAAAACACTTCACACACCTGAGTCAGGTAAGCTGCCGCTGACGGTCATGTGGTAAAAATGTGTTTCAGGCCTCAGGACATCCTGGTGTTTATCATCGGTGGAGCCACGTATGAAGAAGCTCTGACGGTTTACAACCTGAACCGCAGCACACCTGGAGTCCGGATCGTGCTGGGAGGAAGCAGCATCCACAACACCAAGAGGTAACACACACACACACACACACACACACACACACACACACACACTACTTCTTACTTACTGACTACTTCTCTCTTTGTCTCTCCGTTAGTTTCCTAGAGGAGGTGATGTTGACGTCGGGTCACAGCAGCGGCAGCGACAGAGCGCATGGAAGCAGTCGCCATGGCAGCAGACGCTGAACACAAACACCAGCTCTTCTTCTTCGTCTTCATCTTCTTTACCTGTCATCAGATAAACAACATCATTCCCTCTGTCTGTGTCTGTGTGTTTAAAGGAACAGTGTGACATTTCTGTGAATCACCTGGACTGTTTCTGTTTCCAAACACGAGGCGGTCAGAATATTAGAAACGACCTCAACAACGTCTCTGGCGTCCGAAAAGACGACTTCATGCAGATCCGTCATGTCCGACTTTTGCTTTCAGGTGGCTGAGGCTGTAACAGTACGCTGCATTCACAGTTTAGTCACGTTTTCAATTCAGCACATCAAAGTAAATGAGTTGTTTTGTAATTATTTTGTAAAATGAGTCGCACAGTTAGAGCAGAGATAGAATGAACAGAAATACAACATGCTTTGTGCAGTAACTCATCGCACAGGATTCACAACCATCGCAGTGTCTGCAAGGCTAACCCTGCTAGCATCCAGTGGCTAATCGACAACAACTGGTGCGCTGATGAAATATTGACCTTGAAGCTGTACATTATTGTTCCAGGAGGTGTTGATGTTTCGTACAGTTACAGCCGAAGAAACCAAAAACATTGTCAAACTAAATCCGGACCAAACCCCCATTCTCTCTGAGCATAAACATGACAAATCTTTGAACATTTTAGCTCTGAGAGAAGCAGCATCAGGTGTTCGCAACTCCTGCTTTCAGGTCTGATTCTTGTTTGTTTACTCTCAAACAAAAGAAACATGTTGTGGATCTGTGAATTGAGTGGAATGTTCCTTTAAATTGTCTGCGTGACTGAATGTGAATAAAACAGAAATACGACTCGCTGCTTATTGTTATTCATCAAGTTTGCTCACAGTGAAATTATCTGAACATCAGTCAGAGGAAGAAATCAATCAGCTACGTTTACTTTGTGTTTGTGTCACAGTAAAAGCTGATTTTATATTAATTAGCTCCAGTCTGTGATCTTAATCATCTCATTAAGACTGCGGCTTGTTCACAGTCATCCATAGGAAACTTCAAAGCTTCATAAATATTCTAAAGCTGCAGCTGCCTGCATTCCCAGCAGCAACATAACTGATGTTTCCCTTCTTTCTCAGTTCCTAATTTAATTAAGAAAACAAGAGCGCTGAGGTCAAGCTGAGGTCTGGAAGACAACAAATCAAAAGTGACTGTAAAAAGCTTCAGGAAGATTCATCACAGTCTGAGCTGGTGCTGCTCCTCCGTGATCAGAAAAAAACAAAACCTTTTCCTGCATCTTCATCACAGGAAGTGGCTCG
>NW_007581482.1:0-14996 GCF_000690725.1 Stegastes partitus | reverse complement strand
AATATTCTGAAATCATATTTAGTGATCAGAATGTCTACTGTCCTGCCTACTAGATGGACAAAGAAAATGAATAAAACTATGAACGCACTAATATCCTACTTTACTGTTGCCTAACTGCTACTAAATGTGTGCACTTGCCTCTGCAGGATGAACCTGTGTTTGGTCAAAGAGCTTGGTGACCGAGCAGCTCAGGGGAGGGCCTACGGGAACCTGGGCAACACCCACTACCTGCTGGGTAACTTTGTTGAAGCTATCAAGTTCCACCGTCAGGTGAGAAATCCAAAAGCATATTCACACGAGTGTTTTGCAGAGACATGAGTTATCGGCCTTGTCATTGTGCCAGGACAGAGTGGCGACCTTACATGAGCAGAGTGGCAGCCCAACTTTGCACGTGACACAAGGTCATTCACTTCGTAGCGGACTTTGTGGCCGGCCACAATGTTATCTGCACCAGGCTGTGCAGAAAATGCCCGTGATTTAAATAGAACTGCAATTAAAGTGAAGTCAAAAACTGTATGCATTGCCTTCATTTTGTTTCACAATGCTATGTGCAGTACATAAACCCAAACACTTCAGTTTTCAGATATGTTTAGTTTGTCGTTTTCAGGACCATTAACACAGGCATTTGAATATGGTTTTAGGGTGTTTTGGTTTGTGCACATGCTGTGTGCACACAGTGTCCTAGCCAGGGATATTTGAGTGTCCTCCCTGCAGCCACAGTGCAAAATGATAAATTCACAGCAGGCTGTTCTTGTGTTCAGCCTCTTTTGTGCAGTTGTATCATATGCAGCCCAGAAGCAACCAAATGATTACCACAAAATTTGGCTTACTGTCGAGTTGCGTTCAAACGTGTTTGCATGACTTGAGCTTTTAGCTTTTAGGTGCAGCCAGACTAGACTTCATAATTGTATTCACTGAGGAAGCAGGCCATGTGCATTTGCGTCTTGCTGAGGACAGATCTTACCTCGTTTGCCTTGCACAGATGTCCGTCTGGCTAAAATTTTACATGCAAAACAACAAGACTTGCCAATGTCAGTTTGAGGGTAGTCTCACACAGCCAGGCCTGAGAGGGAGGAAGAACTAGTCTCTCATCTAAACAGTTTTTGCTTCTCTCATTTTACTAATTCCATTTTTACAGAGTTACCATCTTATTTAAAGCCAACAGCAGAAGAGATAGGATTGCATGGGTGACAATGAATGAGGACAAAAATAGAAAAAAAAGGGTAAAAAATAGTGTTTGATCACAGTGTGTGGTATAAGTAGTCATAACAGTTTTTTTTCCCAAATAGATTTCAGCTGGGTATGTTTTTCAGTGTATTGCAGCCTATCTCATGCTGTACCACCACACCGAGATTGATGTCTACTCGTAAAAAAAGAGGAGGGAATTGGTTTCTTGGTGAATTACTGGAAAGTACGGCTTCAGGCTCTCCCTCCCCATGTTTCCTGTCACTCTCCATTGTAAAACACTTGTTTCCTCTCATGAGAAACTGGCCTCTCCTCTATTCTCTATTACAAATCTATCAGTGTGCCACAGAGGGGAGCTCACTGCCTCTAAAGGGAACCAGCAGAGGTGATTTGATGCACCAGCTCTGCAGCAGCACCTCTGGTCATGAAATAATGGGCCCAACAGAGCTTGCAACTTGAACCCGTGTAACTGCCTCTGCTTACACGCTGTCAAGCAAAGCAAAATGAATTAGTAACACATAGCCACTAAAATTAAGAAGCAAAATGAAAGTGTTATCCTGATGTAGTTTGACCTTTGCTGCTCTGTTTACAGCGGTTATCCATTGCCAAAGAATTTGGGGACAAAGCTGCTGAACGGCGAGCCTACAGTAACCTGGGAAATGCCCTGATATTCCTGGGACAGTTCAACACTGCCACCGAGTACTACAGGTGAGGAAAAAGTGAAGTCTGACATCTAGTGGAGAGAAGGCGAAATTAACCAAATTTGACTTGAAGTATAAAATCAATTTAAAAAATATGAGTCTGATGAATGTCAGAAGCTCTTAAAGTTTTTATTTTACGAGTTGAGAATTTTATTTGTCCCCCTGTTTGTCTTCCTCTAGGAAAACTCTGCAACTGTCCAGGCAACTTAGAGACCAGGTGATGGAGGCTCAGGCCTGTTACAGTCTGGGAAACACCTACACGCTTTTGCAACAGTATGAGAGGGCCATAGACTACCACCTGAAACACCTGTACATCGCCCAGGAGCTCACTGATAGGTACAGCGAGCACAAATGATATCAAATGCATGAGCGCAGGAATAGTTGCTGACATTTGTGTGTATGTTCATTCCTCCATAGGGTTGGTGAGGGTCGTGCCTGCTGGAGTCTCGGAAATGCGTACGTGTCATTAGGGAACCACAAACAAGCCCTCCACTATGCCCGGAAACACCTGGACATCTCGAAAGAAGTGAGACATTATTACATGTGCTATTTTTAAAAAATGGATTATGAATATTTTGTTCATTTAAAAAAACTCTGTGTAACGTCAGATTTCTTCTACATATGTGCTGCAAGAAATCTGTGCAGTATCATTGCTTTTTAGATATACAGTCGTGACTCGATAATCCGACCCTTAACAATCCAAAAACCTTGCTGTCCCACAGGTTTTTAGGAAAAACAAATGGAACCCGTTAAAAATAGCTTTAACATACTGACAGCCTTGGATTTGCACTCTGCGAGCGTGCTCAGTATTTGTGGAAGTAAACAGTAAACAGTGGCACGTAACTGCCACTCCTCCGCCGCTGCCACAGATGGTGAAAACAGAACTGTGACCGCTAACTAAACTGGCACCAGCAGCCAAGTACTGCCTGTGTGTTCCGGCCACTTCCACCCCGTCGGAGTGCCCCCCTGACCGCGCCGAATATTCGGATATTCATCATTAATTGGGCCCAAATATCTGGAGCCCAGAAAGTGCTATTCGGACCAGCCCTACTAGTTATTAGAACAACTATAAACACGAAATATTAACAACAAACTACCCTTCAAGCAGTGGCGGCTGGTCAATACAGGGTGTAGTTCTCAAACACAATATTAAATTTGAATTAATTTAACAAAATAATAATAAAATTAGTAATAACGTTCATATTCTTTTGCTATATTAACAATATTTGTATTATTAACAGATTTAATATTAGTCTTTACTGCGTGTTTACTAATTCTACACTTCCTGGATGCGGGGCGCAGCCACATGAGTGTGTATGTAGCTCGAAAAACTTTTCCTGATCATGTGACCTCAGCCCGGGCTCTGATTGGCAGCTGCAGACTTTCTCACAGGGCGCAGCTCGGTGTGTCCTGGACCTGTCCACTTTTGCTGTAAGCCAATTAATTTGTCTTGACGTTCTTATGATTGCACTTTCTGATGCCATCACGCAGCCTGTCCCGTTGCTCTTGTACTAGATGACAGCTACTGTCGTGACAGCTTAATGCATCGGCCTGCTGTCAGTGGAGAAAAGACTGGTCACAGAGATGAGTGACTTCAACCAAAAAGTAACAGAGAAGTTTGCTGAGCAGAAAGAGAGAAGAGCCAGTTTTTTGTTCAAATAGCTCCAGACTGCATTTGCGACCTTTATTTTGAGAGTGTGTGAATTGATGAGCATGATGATCATGAAACTGTATTAGTGTCGCTGTAACCAGCACAGGAAGCTGCTGTGTGGTCCACAGTGGTGGAAAGTGGAACTTTTATAACTTTGGTGTACTGCAGTTTTTACGCTTAAAAATGAGGTCTTCTTGTGAATAACGTGAGCATTTTTCTGCTCATAGAAAAGACCGCGTGTAGAATACATGTAACTTGGTTTCATCTTGGACAAATGTGACATGAGAACGCCCTAGTTTATTATTTTTAGTCATTTTTGGTCACACACCTGTCAGAGCACCACAGCCACCAAACAGCTGCTACCGCAGCCTGCAATGTGGGGCGTTCAGGGAGCATCAGTGAATCGTAGTGTCTATCGATAATAAAATGTTCAGCAAGTCATGTGTTCTGCCTTTGACCAGGTGGGAGGTGCAACAAAATGAGAAAGTGGGTCGTACTGGTGTTACTAGTGAAAAAGTTAGTCTGGAGCCCTGAATAGTGTTTTTTTCATTATTTATGTGTTTTGAGTTTGTACAGATCCTGTAAATATTGATGAAAATTTGATGAATGGTTTCGAAATTTAGTTCTGTTAAGTCCTGAAAATGTTAAATTAGATTATGATTAGGATATCCTCCAAAGGTAGACAATTTACATTCCTGTAAATAGCTGTACCTGATGTTGCTCATATTCTAATTTCTGATTGTAAATAAAAGGTCATTTGCAGACTGCACCCCCCCCACCAAACATTTTCACCAGCCGCCACTGCCTTCAAGCATCAAGCCCGCCTTGCATCTCGACCTCCGCCTTGACAATCCGACAGCCTTGCTATCCGACATAAAAGAAGGTTTTACATTTAGTGTCGGATTATCGAGTCACGACTGTATTGTCATTTTCAACATCTATTTAATATCTGAATGCCCATATATGGGAGAATCTTGTTCATTTTTATTTTCTACTGATGTTCCTTACACATTTGCACTGTCCCCTTTGCAACTGTAACACTGCAACCTTCCCCGATGCATCTTTAATGGGGTTAAGGCCTCTTGCATTTGACTTAATTCGTTTGTCTCTTTATCCCTGCCTGTTTGTTCCGTCCTCAGATTGGAGACAGAAATGGGGAACTGACAGCCAGAATGAATGTGGAGCAGCTGATGGAGGCCCTGGGGGTCAACGAGAGCGACCTCTCGCCTTCCAGTTCAGAGTTTGAGATGCAAGGTAACGCTAAAAGTTATTTTCACCTTTTTATATGAAATTTACTGTGGCAATGGGTGAGTGTTATAGCAGCTTTCCTTCGATTTATGGTGCTGTATGTTACATATGCACACTGTGTGATCAATGTTCGACATGTAGAAACAATGGAAACTGCCGACTGTCACTATTTCTGTAAAATGGCTTTTGATTCATTGTTCAGTCTGTTTATTGTTCTCACTTGTTTAAATAATGACGTAGACAGTGTAGTTGATGTTATCAGTCTAAATGTAACATAGCTGGGGCTTACCCAAAAGCATTTACTTGTCAGCCATGTTGGTTATCATTTGAAAACCTTGCGAACATTTAACCTGGGAAACACGTTTACTCAGTGTATAAGTACAATGCCACAACTCTTGGGTGCGAAAGGTCTAGACCTCTTCAAGAGGGTTTCTGAAAAGACATTTATGTTTGCATATTTAAATGCACGCGCACATTTAGGTTTGCCAAAATAATCAAAGACAAAAGAGAAACCAAAGATGTCCTCGTTGACTGTGGAGTGAAATGTTGACTTTAGTTCATTCAGGTCACGCTCTTCTCCACCAGAGCGGTTATATAACTGTGTTTCTGAAAAGCTACGTGAGCAAGTCCCTCAGTTTCCTTAATCACGGAATGGGAAAGGGTGTGGCAGATAAAAAAGCCCAACTCTGTGTATGCTGGTGTGTGTTTGTGTGTGTGTGTCTGAATGTGTATTTAAAACAGGGACCTGTTAGTTTGGCGTCTTCAGACTGTGGTCTTGGAGCTGTACTTGCTTTTCCCATCACATAGAAATAGGAACAGACAATAATAATCACAGAGCTCTGGGATAATGCCGGAGTCAAGTAGAAACTTTGCTTAGTGGGATACTAAATGGGCTTTAAGCAATAACTTCAAAACTACTCAAATCAAATCTTTTTTTAAAATGTTTTTCGATTCTGCTCTTTTACCTTCGACAAAAATAACATGTGGGCTTAAGCAAGCTAACTAGAATACTGTGTGAGTACACAAAGTGGCCATCTTAAATGTAAAACTAACTTCAGGTGAGACAGTGTGTGTGTTATGTCTGAACGGAGGCTAAATGTGACAGAAAGCAAAGGGGCGTGTGTATGTTTTTGGGGGCAGTATAAAGATCCTTGTTTTGCAGGAGCATGGGTTGTTTCCAGAAATATGCTCAGATAATAAAACTAATTGTTCCTGTATATGCCCCTCAAATAGCCCAACAGCTCACATTTGAGTCTTATATAATAAAGCATTGAGAAACTGCAAAATCCATACAATCTCCTTTGCCTTTGTGTGATGTTTGCTTTCCTAAACTCTCCTCTGGGCAGAAACTCACACCCATGTCCTACATTTCCCTCCTCGGAGCAGAGCTGGCAAACAGACTCTTATTCAGTTTGTTTGCCTGGTTGTCTGTGTAAACCTCATATCCACATCGAACATCACGGGACCACTACTGACATCACAGGCTTCTCCCCTCAAAAAAAAAAAAAAATGAAGATAAACAAGGGGCAACTTGCAAGCGTAAACCTGCTCATGAAATCGTTTTGAAAGTAGTGAAATATCTTATTTTTAAATGCTGTGTTTATTTACATGAGTTTTTTTTTTCCCCTGTAGGAGCAAGACCCAAATTCACCAAGAGAAACAGCATGGACAGCGTAGAGCTGTGGAAGTACTCCTCAGATAAGGTGATTTCTCTCACCTCACATGTCAGTACACTGTAGAAGGGAATGAAAAAGTGATCAATCCCTCTCTAACGGTATGTTCTGTTACTGCAGAATGGTGAGAACCAAGACTTGGAGAGCATACCCAGGAGATCCAAGAGTCAGCTGTCACAGCCCGGTAAGAGAAAAGGCTACTCTGACAGTCAGTCGTCAGATGAAAGGCCGTGGTTGGACTCTCCCGTCGACACCGATGACATCACTGTGCAAGTCCCGCCTCCAGTGCCAGTGAGTCGCTGTAGCTTTACGGTTTTATTAACTCTGACACAGGTATATGCCTTATATCCACATTGCTGCATTTCGAACACAGTCATAAGCAACTATCTCAGTTCAAACACAACTTGGATTGATAAAACCATAAGCAAAAACATCAGAAAATCTAACCTTTGCCTCTGTTTCTTTGTATATTTTGCTTACAATACAAAAAAAAGTGCTTTTAACTGCTCAACCTCCAAATTGAATTTCACACCACAGAGTGTTTAACAGCCAATATTTAGTTCACACACCATGTATCTCAAATATACCACTGAGAACCCAACAGAGAAAACATGGAGTTTGTTTTTCTCATGGAAAGCATCAAGCAGATCCTGTTTCACCTGATTTATCAACCGTTTTCCAGTCCTCTTCTTCTGAGCTTTCTGCTGTAAAGACAAAAATGACGTCAACTTTTGAGCTGTTCTCGGCTACATGATATAAAACGTCATCTACAGTGTTAAACTAGGGGAGTTGTGGCTCAGCTGTTAAGCCTTTGGCTTGCTGATCTGAAGGTTAGGGGTTCGTGCCCCAGCACTGCCACTCTGCCGCTGTTAGACCCTCGAGCAAGGCTCCAAACTGTATCTGCTGCCGGGGCGCTGTAGTGTGGCTGACCCTGTGCTCTGACCTCAGCCTACTAACAAGCTGGGATGTGCGACACGGCAAAATTTGCCCTTTGTGGGATCAAAAAAAAAAAAGGGTATATAAATAAACAAATGTCATTCTCATTAAATGTCAACAGTGCTCAGTTTGAACTAGATTTTTAAATATTTGGTGTTTCACAGCTGCTGTATCCCTAAAAATCTGTGTCCTCACAGCACCTAATCATGCCTTGTTTCTGTGACGATGCTAATTACTGTAACCAGTAAGCCAGCATGCTGGAAACGAGTAATAATTACTGGTAATAATTACTGGGCTGCATGATGATAGTTCATCACAAGGGAGCACATGGAGGAAGTAAATGCTGATCTGGTGACACTGAAGAATGCTCGTTTTCAGATGTGACAGTCTTTTAGGGACAGCTCAGGCAGCTTCCTCGTAAATCTAGAAAATAAGAGACAAGTCCCTTTGAAATTGTGACGTCAGGAAGATGTACGACCAATTATAAGATAAATAGAAACCATCAAAAAGTTTAATTTCATCTGCTTTAACTTAGTTTCTTCATTATATTGTTTTATGTGAATTGAAGTAGCCCATGACATTAGCACTGAATGAACTGTTTTTGGGCTGTAATGACGTACAGTATTGTTGACAAGATGGTTCCAACACGAGGCACACTTGTTCTTTTGACTGAATGAACAATTGTTTTTCACTAAATTTTTGGAGTGAAATTTGAATTTAATGCTTCATTCTTGATATTAAACAGCTAATAAACCCAAATCAAGGTCCATTTAACGGTTTGTTTCATAGCTTGTGACCCTGCATATGTGAAAATTAGTGTATTTTTCACTTTCACTGCATTTTCCCGTCTTGGTTGCTGTTGCTTGGTTACTTGAAATTCTTAGTAATTTTTTTTGAAACAATGGCTCCAGTATTTTAGTCAGAATGCTGCTGACAAGCAGCTTTGTTTACCAGCTGTAGCTAGTAGGCTGATTACAACAAACTTTAGAGTTTAAATTGCTGCCTCTAGCTGACTTTCTCACTTCTCTCCGTTGGACTCTTTTAAAAAAATAAAATTAAAAAACTGAACTGTGCTAAGGTTCAGTTAGATATTAAGCTAAAAGACTGAAGCTCGGGCTGCCACTATGGCTCAACTGGTTAAGCTGGTGACCCATGTACTGGGGCTTTAGTCCCCGACACAGTGGTCGTGGGTTCGAATCCAGCCCATGGCCATTTGCTGCAGGTCCTGTTCTTCTCCCCACTTTCCTCTCTCTCGTTCTACTGTCCTTTAAAAAAAAAACTGAAGCTCATGCCTTGAGTCTCACCAGCATCCTCATCATATGATGATCCATGTAGAAGATATGAAAATAAACAAACAGCATTGTTCTTGTATTTCAATGTGATTACTTTTCATTTTGTAAGTATGGGAGAAGGAGGGTGATCATAGACAGAGGATTATCAGATAGCCAGTTTGTAATTGAGTCTACATTAAGACCTGATTTCCACATGTATGAACATCACATTTTGTTTTTTTTTTACCACAGTAGTTAATTTTTAAATTTTTAAAAATTATTTTATTATTGTTGTTTATTTTTATAAAATATATTTTATTTCTTTATATATTTTCTAATTGATTAAAGAAATTAAAAATGCATATCAAACAAGAGCTCAGGTCATAAGAGGTTAGATAGTAATTTTCATTTTAGGTTGTTTAATTTCTTTTTTTAAATTTCATTATAACTTCTTCATCTCCAACTAATACATCAAATGTCAAACTTAAGAGGTGCCAAAGCACAGCAGTGATTTCACTTTTCACGCGTTTCTCCCACTCCGTCTCTTCCACACGCACACAACTTAGTTTCTGTGCTCCTCTCACTCTCTTCCTCCCTCTTTTCGTTCTCTCCCATCACCATGACGTGCTTCTCTCTCTCTCATGTTCTGTCTCTTTGGCCTACTTGATTAATTGGACAATGCAGGGAGGGAAGTGACGAGATCCACACAGACACCACGCTTCAGGCCAAGGACACAGGACAGAAACTTTTATAAGTCACACTGAAATAATGTGCCAAGAGCAAGAAAAAGAGAAAAATAAAAAAAACCAACAATCACATGAAAGATTTTTTTTTAAAGTGTAAAAATCCTCTAGTAGGAATGGTGTCGTTTAGATCCACGTCGTGTGAGATTTGAAGAACTAATTGGCGACATACGGGGCTCTTGTCATCTGAGGGGTAGTGGATCTCCGCTGGCAGCGGCTGTTAGCATGCAATTTACTCATAACTTTCTATCTCCCCCTCCTCCCCTTTGTCCACCACAGCTCTCCCTCCTAGCTGATAATGTGACCTTGATCACAGAACCGCTACCCTCCCCACTGGGTCAAACTCCCCCCCCCAGCTTCCCATAATGAGTTGTTTTCCCACAGTGGGTGAACAGGACAAAAATGGCCCGCCGGAGAGCTGTAGAGAGAGAGAGAGAGGGAGTGTGGCAGAAAGAGAAAAAGAGGAGGAGGAGGAGGCAGTGGATGGTAGAGATTAAAAGGAGGCTGGAATAGAGGGAAATTAGAGGGAGGTAGTCGTGTACAGCGGGAGAGCAGAGAGAGAGAGAGATGTAAAGTGGTGGGTGAAAACAGGGGAGAAGGAGGTGTGATCCAGGCGTGTGGACAGAGCGAGAGAGAGAGCTCAGGAAAAAAAAACAGAGAGAGAGAGTAGGGTAGATAGAGGACAAAGAAGTCGCTGGTAAGATGTTTCACTTATGTTTCACAGCTTAAATAACAACACTGTGCGAAGGTTAGTCGCTTTCTTTTCTTATATGTAGGTTTGAATGTGTTTGTTTTACTGCCCGTTGACATGTTTAACTCTGTTTTTCAGCGAGCAGATGCAGTAAAAAAAAAAAAAAGTACAGTTTTTATGACACACAGTAAAACTTGTGTTTCGTTTGAACAGTAGTTTCATTGTCCAATACAAAAAAGCTGAAAACTTGAAAACAAAAGATTAATAGAAAGGAGCTGACTGAAATTGGTGTCTGCTGACCTACTTCACATCGAGCTGTAAGTTATTTTAACTTTATCCGCTAGTCGGTGTGAACAGTGTCATATCTGACTCCGGCTTCGCGGAATTGTTTTAACGGTAAATACTGAGATTCGTTGAAGTGAAGGTTACAGAGAGAAAAAGTTTTCTAAGAGGGAACGCAATCAGGCTGTTTGATCTCTGTGGCTTCATGTGACCTTGTCTTCTGGTAGCTCGCCTTCGGACTTTTGTTGTTGTTTTTAGGATGTGGTTTTTAATTTTTTATACTCCACAAAGGACTTTTATTGACATATTACACTTATTGTACATTTTGCATTTGATATTATTGTTTATTTTTATCTATCTATCTATCTATCTATCTATCTATCTATCTATCTATCTATCTATCTATTAAAACGTAAAAATAGATAAAGTACAGGTAGTGAAATCTGTCAAAATGACAAATTCTTGCACATTTTTCAAATTATATGTCTTGTATTTTCTTGTATCTTCTATATATTTTATCTGCTATATTATAATAGGTCTAAGTTGGTTAGTTATTATCCTGATATTTGTTTTTTTCATGCGATTTCATCTTATGTTGCTTCATTTTAGCACAAAATGAGAGTTTTTCTTGCTTTGACATACGTGTATTTTGGGCAAAATTCTTGATTTTCCCAGTCTTAAGGGTTAAAGGCAAATATCTGAATAATTTATGTGATTAATGTTCTTGAGTAGAAGTCAGATCAGATCTCTATGCAGCTGTTCATGTTCTAGATTAGAGACTGATTCACTGTGAAAGGTTTGACAGAAAACTTTGCAATCCTCCTTTTTTAGAAGGACTCGGTGCATTTAAGTCCAGCCTTTGAAATTTGTAGGAGGCAGTACAGCTCAGCCTAATGCAATTAGTTTATTATTCCGTTCAGCATTTTGGCATTTCATCTGAAAGCTCAGTTAGTTTGTTATCAGTTCAAGATGCCCAAATGATTTCTGGGTCAGCAGCTTGGTTTTTTTTATTTTGACTCTGTGTTACCGACTCACTGGTTTATTGCTGCTGTCCAGTAGATCAGCTCTCGTTCACCATCACGTTATTGCTGCCTAAGTGCCAGAATATTTCAGTAGCACCGGTCACACCTAATAAATTCCACATCTGCTTTGCTAGCTCGCTGTATTTGTAGCTGTTACATCTTTCATACACAAGTCATCCACTGAAGACGTACTGAGACTGTGAGCATCATTCAGGACGATGTGAGACAAGCAGCTCCAGGTATTGTCTCAAGTAAACAATAGAAGGACCTGTGAAAGGTCAGCATAACGTATAAATAGCATTCAATTGATCAGTGATTGAACCATTGATTGACTGAATCTGAATCTAATGACCACTGGTGTTCAACAATTCCACATTTACAACCAGTGTATTTATGTGTCCGTCCACTAATGTTCTCATCTGGTTTTACGGGTTGCTGCTACATGGGCCGTTTCACTTACTGTAAATGTTTATTTTCTGACATTGTGTCACCTTCAGTATCTAGGACAAGGTAGTCTCACCAGGAGAGCGATCTCTTGAGAGTTAATCAGATTATTTCTCTCCTCCACTAGTGATCCTCATTATGCAACTTTATACTGACATTTAGGTTAATTATTTCACCTGTACATCATATTTCTACATACATCCAGGAAAAACATCCTTTTTCTTGAACTTAAACTGTCAGCAAAAGCCAGCATCTTGTCTTTTCTGAAGAAGCAGACAAAAGCCTGTTATGGGAACAGATTTCTCTTATATTTTCTGAAGCGTATGTTTATTAGAGGGTCTTGAGTCCAGTTTTGGTAAATAATAAATACAACAAGGTTTCAAGGGGTAACAGATAGTCTTTATTTGTGCTGAGCCAGACTGAGATGTTTGTCGTTTTCCTTCCAGAAGCTGGGCCGTGACCCCTCCGATGAAGACTGCTTCTTCGACCTCCTTAGCAAGTTCCAGAGCAGCCGCATGGATGACCAGCGCTGCCATCTTGATGAGCCACAAAACGGGGACAACGGAGAAGGTGCCGCGAACTCCATGCCGTCCCTGAACGAGATGATAGGTCGGTTCAGCCCTTCACGAGCTCCTTTAAGAACATCTGCACTCCTTTTGAAAGCGACGACCTTCAAAACTTGAGACAACTGCACTCACCAAGCTTATTTCTCTTCTCTCAGATCCTGCAATTACCACTTCCCCCCAGACCGAGGAGCTGTTTGATTTGATTGCCAGCTCTCAGAGTCGCCGTCTTGATGACCAGCGTGTTAATGTTGGGAACCTTCCAGGCCTGAGGATCACCCACAACAACCTGGGACACCTGGTGGGTGAAGGAGATCATCAAGAACCCAGCGATGATTTCTTCAACATGCTCATCAAGTGTCAGGTGAGGCCACAATTCTCACGCAAACTCAAGGGCGTAATCCTCTAAAGGGTTAAGCAAAGTCGAGATCTCTTCACAGAACTTTTTGATGCTTACTTTGTCATATCCTTCTGATTCTAGTCCTCCAGGATCGACGATCAGAGGTGCTCCCCGCCAGAAGCTGGCCCTCATGCCCCCACAGTGCCTGATGAAGACTTCTTCAGTCTGATCCAGAGGGTCCAGGCCAAGCGTATGGACGAGCAACGCGTCCAGCTGCCCGACGACCAGGACAACCCTCAGTCCCCCGATCCCGAGCCGCCCGGCGGATTCTCCAGCTAGGACTCGATGCGGCACAAGTTCTTGTCAAAGAAAATAAAAAAGGCAAAGAAAAAAGGCAAGAAGGATGAGCCAACATTTAAAAAGACAGCACTAAAAGGGGTGAACTAACAAGATGTGTGATAACGAGATAAATTCCATGTGCAATAGGTGGTGCCCTGTTAAATGTTGCTCCGTGTATTATGTTCTAAATGTGTGTACATAAAATGGGAAAATGATTGGGGGGTTTGGAGAAGAAGATCTACGTTCGGGGTGACAACAGATATGAAATAAGTCCTCAATCTAATGCCTTAATCAGCATTTTTTTTCAGACTCAAGATTGTATTCCCTGTTGTCAGATGTGTGTGCGTGGTTTTTTTTTTTTTTTAGAAGCACATGATGGGCGTACAGTATAATATGAAGACCGACAGTATGAGTAGTGGAACTCACAAAGATTTATTCATAGAAACAGTGTTGATGAAAACAATAGAGAAATGACAGATTTGCACTGAAATCTTAGCCAGTTTTATAACGACATGACTGATGAATTTTAGACAAATTTATTTCAAACTTCTCTGATCAGTGCTGCTTTTATCGTTCAATTTTTGTGGCTCCCGCTTCCCGTTCACAGAGAGGTGGTGTTGTTTGTGTATTGACAGTATTAGGGTTGACCAACCAGTGTTAAACAAAACTGCTTTGGTCAGTTTCAACTCTTCGCTAATTGATCCTCCATTTCTGTCAACTTAGTAACACGATTAAATTGAAAGACTGGTTGAAATTTTCCACATAAATGTTATTTATATTGCATTTGTGCATTTTTAAGATGCATCTCTTCACACAGTATGCAGTGACCAGCGTTACTGAGCAAATCTGAATTAGCTGCTTCTTTTATAGAGTCGAGACTAGAGTTGTGTGAAGTTGTGAGCTCCGGTTAGTGTTGCTGCTTGGCTTTTAAATGTGACGCTGTCTTCTGCCCACAATGTTCTGAACATCTGATAACAGACTACTGCTTACTGCCATTATTGTTACTTAACATAGACATAGAAGCGGACGGATGGGTCATATTTTTGAGAATCTAACACCATGAACAACGCAGTGGTATGTTGCCTCTTTGTGGTCAACACCTTGTATTACCTCTGTGAGACACAGAGTGCGATCTGTTGGGGATAAAACGCATTCCTGGTTCTTGAATATTTTAGGAAAACACAATAATAATGACTTTGTGATCCAGGTGTGACAGTTCTGACAGCTTTTATCTGGCTCTACCGACAAAGTTTTGCAAACTTGTACCATAAATATGGAGATTTTCGCAAATAATTCCATAAAGTTTAGAGTACATCATTAAACCCGGGTAGAGCCTAGTGTGCTTTTCTGTCAATTTGTTGCTGTTAAATTTATTACGTGAGGTACGGACTGCAGAAATTCCATTTTTAATTTGCTAAAAGCTTGAAAGCAATTTGCTGTACAGAGAATCTGTATAATGGTACAGAAAATATTTGAACTTACCTAGCGGCTTGCTTTTTATTCTGAAGTAGTGCATACCTCATATTTGTACCTCAAAGCTTCTGTGAACCTTTAGCTATATTGAGTTCTGAACCAGGATGAATCAAGTACCACAGTGGTTCGCTTTGATTCATCTCTCTTTGATAAACAACACATTGGGAGCTACAGTTAATATTTTCTTTTTCTGTTTTTTTTTTGTGAATTAACATTTTTAGAAAGTACTCGGTACGCTTCTATTTGTCTTTGCCATAATTTGTACATATAAATATATTTTGTATTTATGTTCCTTTTGAGGACATGAATATGTCCCCTCATGCTTTTAATAAAATGTTTCAGATGTTTATTTGGCTTCTGTTCCTCTTTTTAAGCTGTACATGAGCAGCACAGACCTCTGTATCACATAAATACCATCACATTGTGTACATGGG
>NW_007581481.1:0-15103 GCF_000690725.1 Stegastes partitus | reverse complement strand
GTACCTGTCTACCTGCATGCACTCACTGAACATCACCACAAGCAGAAGAGTGGCAGACAAAGTGCATCCATATTCTTCAGACCCGAAACCTTCAACTTTTTGCTCGGCTAAACATGCCAGATAATTGCATCCCTTTGCATATCTTTCATTAGTGTGTGTTTACACGTATCTCTGTACATGTTCACTGCCTGTCTGAATTGTATCCTCATTGTGAGAAAGTGTCATTTAATGGTGTTTGTCTAATGTTAGTCTATATTGACTCTAAGTGGGATGTTTTACAAATGTGGAGATGTTGCCTGTTTGTGTGTTTTTAGCCATGAGGTAGCTTTAATGCTCTGAGCTCCTCTCCCCACCAACACTGTCTCTTGTGGATTAGTCCTCCAGCACAATCCAGGCAGTGCACATTCCTGTGTTTTGGAGGGAGACCTGAAAAAATGGGAGTCTTACTGCTTCTCTGATCCTTCATATTCTAGCTTTAAGAAACGCTGGCTCTTAGTATCTCTTACACTGAATGATTCACACCACCTGAACAATCCAAGGACAGAAGAAAAACTCGTTTTTATACCTACAGTATTAGTGATAATTAAATAAATTACCTCCATAAATTGCCCAGGACTGTCGCCGTCTGATAATCTTCGCTACTGAGCTGTTGTAATTAAGATGTCATTGCCTCGGGGTCATTGATTGAACATGTTCTGTGAAATCCACATCTGGTGTCTGTAACCGTGTAGCCATTGATCAGCTTTGTTTTACACTCTGCTCTGCTCTGTAGCGTTTTTACGAGACGGAAGAGAAAAAAAAAACAAAACACCACAGCATCCAAGGTTTACATTTTGGAATAGTTGTTATTTAGCCGTGTGTGTCCTGTAGAAACAGATGGGTTTGGGACTGAATGCCACAGACAGAGGTCAGAAAGTGTAGACGAACTGAGACATTGTTGGGTTAGGTTGTCTTAAGGGATTTGGTGATAATAAGAAAATGATAGAATAGACTATCGCCGGTCTTATCCTGTAGCCATCTCCTGAGTCAGAGACAGAATGGCAGCAGAGCTGTTATAACCTCTGTCACCTTCTCTTGACAACAGCATGACAGTACCAATGTCAGTCCGACACGTCAAAGACAACTCGTATTTAGGAAGCGTTAATGCCTAGTCAGCACTAAAGTGATTCAAACTTTACACCTTTGGTTCCAGACACAAGACTGCTAAATCACAGAAATACATCAAATGACGGTAGACTTATTATTAAATGAAGGTTTTAGCTCTCTTAACTCACAAACTATGCTTGTCTCTTGCTCTCTCACTTTTTATTTTTTGTGTATTTGTTGTTCAATGGAACTCTCTTACCATTGATTTATTTAATATTTATTAACCCTGTGAATCCCAAAACCCATCGGTGGATTTAAAAGACATTTTATCTTTAAATTAAAGCTGCAAACTGTAAAAACAAACAAACAAACAAACAAACAAAAATCAGATTTTCAACTTTTTGACGGTCCTTGAACTACACATCTGTCATCTGTGTGAAAACTAGACCAAATCTTCGCTCACAATCCAGATTTTTTTTCATTGAAGTCAGTTTTTCCACATACCTCATTTAAAAATGTAAATAAATAAAAAGTCCAGGGGCTGTTTGCCTGAGCTGCGGGCTGTGTTTATACAGAGCAGATAGGAGACAAGTATGAAACAGATTAAAGATGTGTGTAAGTAGTTACATATCTCTTGTATGTAGACCCAGCATTTGTTTTGAGTATTGGTAGCACCTGATGACACTTTTTGTAAAATAAATAGTCATAGAAAGTAAATTCTATTTTTTCCTTTTATGATTTATGACATTATAACTGTACCATGTTCCACAGAAGACATTTTTGAGTTTGCGCTACTGATAGCCATGACAATACTGTTTCCATCGAGTACAGGACTTTATATTACAGTGAAAAATGAGCCCACAGTGAGTAAAAATAATTGCTTGGGTTTTACAGAGTTAATCACAGCGTGTAGCTCTAATTATCATTAATTTAACCCTGTAAAGCCTGAAGCATGAAATCATTGCCAGAAAATTGAATTTTAAACCTTCTGACAAATTAAAGGAAAAAAAATTAATTAATTTTCATATATGAGGTTTTATTTGTGCCGTTTTTGCTACATCCAGCGTTTGTGGTGCATGAATTATGATCTATGGTGGATTATGTGTGCACTGATTATGTCTGATTGTGTGCATCAGGTTTTTCAGACAAAGAAATATCATGCTGATGATGTAGAGGTCTCAGAAACTCAAATATCATTATCAATGATATGATTCACTTCGCATTACAGGGTTAAAATGCCTAATTTTAGTAACTGGTGTGCATTTGTTCAGTTTTGCAAGACGATAAAACCTTACTACATGCAGTTTTAACCATCATTGTGCACCAAGGCAGCATCTTTAACCCTCTGCCCTTTAAGCCCGACTGTAGGTCCTTCCCATCTGCACTGAATGATTTTTTTCAGTGAATTTCCTCGGTAATAATATCTCCCACACTGTTGCTGTTTAGTCAACAGTTCGCTCTCACACACCCTGTAAAATTAGAGCTCAAGAGATTAGCCGTTTCCTTGCCCAGGTGTCAATCCCACTATGTAACTCAGTCCATATTTCACTCGCACAAGTGTTTTTCTGTGTGAGGAACAAAGTCAATATCATTGCACTCATATTTGTCAAGTTAAATAAGTTGTCTCAGAGTATAGACCCTGTGGGCTTTCACACAGCAGCTCAGTATTGATAACTGGGCATGTATATTGTTTTGTATTTCACCGTCAGTTAAAGCTTTGCTTTGCTGCATCGCTTCATTGTAAAATCTGCTAGTTTGGTCGTGTTGTTTATGCTCCGCATCCCGCTTTGTCAAATTACTGTATTATAGTAGACAAGGAGAGGAAGGGGGAAAAGAGGACGGTAGAGACAGTGATTTGCTGCTGTTAAAATTTCAATTTTCCACCCCAGAGGAGGGTTGTTCCACATGAAAGAGAATGAAAATGCTGTTCTAGGAGAAAACCGTCTTGAAAGCTATTTCAGGTTATTGAGTTTTAAGTAAATTTTGAACAATGTAAATCTCCCTTCTTTTAATTTGAGCAGAAAATTGATGGCTTGCAACCTGGTACAGACATTTTTCTGTTATTCTTTCAGATTGGTAATTATGTTTTACAATTATACTTAATGGATGGGATTGATTTGGTTCAACGGGACGGAGTCACAACTGAGGCTGAGCAGGAGGCAGCAAAACATGCAAACTACAAGCAAAGGTGTTGCTTGTGTGTAGAAGACATTTAGAAATCTATAGTTTCATTTAGACGGTGCTGTTTGTAGGACCTACTGTGCCCTTTTGTTTTTAACATGCTTTCAGCGTCACATGTCATCGTCTTGTTGTTGTCTCACGAATCTAAAAATACACCCCGTCAGTCCTACAACTCTTCCTTCGTGCTGCTGCTGCCACGTCCTCAGCAATCCCATATTCTTCCAGCTCTCACTCTTTGCTACTCTCCTTCCACAGCTGTCTTTCTCAAATGTTATCAAATTCAAAACCTTAGTGCTGGCACACACGACTTCAAAGCGATCCATAGCTCCAGGGCATGGTCCACGTCCTACATGCTGGGCAATGTTCTTCATTCTCCCAATGCTCTAGTCATCAATCCACCGACTGTCGACTCTTCTCTCTTCCTGGCTCATCAATCATGAAATGAACTTCTCACTCCAGCAGAAACACCAGAATCCACTTACAATTTTTAGCGGGGGCAGAAAATCCTCCTTTCAGAAAGTGTAGAACCTCAAGTCATTTTCTCCCCACTACTCCTCCTCTTCACTCTTGACTTGTGTGATTGAACTGAAGCCACAGGAAAGCAGTGATGTAGGACACAGCGGCTCTGACCCTTCACCTCCGATCCTCCGCACGGTTCGCTCAGAGTTCGTCTTCTGTTTGACTCCAATATGCTTCGTGGAAATGGAAGTCATTTGGGATTTCATCAACTCTGCATGCATCACACAGCCAAGTATTTCTGAAAATGTGTTTTTTTTACTATGATTTTAATACTCAAGAGTTGAGTTTCAAATTAATACATAAATAAATAAGCACAATTTAGTGAGCTCATCTGTTAAAACATCTGTCTTACCAGTTACTATGCGTTTATGAACTCATGAAATTGCAATATGGCTCTATATGTGCATTTATTAAAACTAAAGATGTCCCGAGACGTATCCGAGGATATTTTAATAGACTGGTATTGGCAAAAATGTGGCTCATCAAAATCTGATCCTTTTTCTTTTTTTTGCTTTTCCTCCCTGTTCTCTGCTGTGTTTCGTCCACTCCAGCCTGCTGCTGCTGCAGCTCTGCTCTGCTTTTTAACAACCTGCCTCTGCAGCGTGAGTGTATTTGCTGTATATGTGGAAGAAAATTAGACTGTGTCAATGTGAAAAATTATTTGGGCACCCTGGCGATTGACTCTGAGTTCCCACAGTGAGCTGGAGAAATAACTGGATTTGCGAAGCTGTGAAGCGAATTATCATTAGCAGCAGGGATGTACACAACATTCATGTACAGACTTCCATTTTAACCCAGCGATGACGGTTGCTTTCAGGTCACATCAGCTGTTGCTTAAGACGTTTTTGTTGCTTATAGAATTAAAGTGTTCTTCCCATGTAATTTGCATTGACTGTTGGAGCCCAACGGATGTATAGCTACAACCTGCATTCAGCTCTACATCCATGTCAGAAATCAAAACATATGTGCAAATATATGTTTATAGTATCGCACAATAAAAAGTGGGCATAATACCACTGTCTTCACCAATTTCTAAGTATCCCCTCTATCATGGATAAACACCAGATAATCTTCCTAACTCAATTAGAAAAAAGGTGTCTCTACTGTCAGCATTTTATGTTGACATACATGTAAAAACACAAGTTCCATCTTATGATAGTTTTCCTTGATATAAGGGCTAATATAAAAATCTGGAAGCACTCTTGTAGCAAATGAGAGAGGATGTGGATAGCCATAAACGTTCTGAAACAAACAAGATGCAGCATGTATGGCTTGTCCTTATAATGACCTGGTAAGAACTTCTAAGTAAAAGTTGTGAAATTGCCCTGACACTATCCTTGGGCTCGTAGGGTTAACTGGTAGTGATTGTCGCCCGTCACAGTGCTGCAACGCTTTTCACGGGGCTGCTGTGGCGAAACAGTAGGAGGTGCAGGATAGCAGCCAGCAGCTGCCTCATTATTAATAAAAGTATGTCTGCATAAATATAGCAGCTTCTGCAATTTTACTTTCTTTCTTACAGTTTCAAACCTCCAAAATGTCATCAAATACACAACAATGTTCGGCACAAGTTATGACATAACTGCATAGCGGGCGGTCAGCCGGCTACTGCTGCTCACGGCCGACCAGCCGGAGGAACGTCTTCAGCGGAGGGAGCGGTGCTGTTTGGCACAACAAGGATTGTGAGGATCCACATGCTGAAAGATGCACAAAACCAGACATATGGGAAAGTGAATCACTTGTGCTTATGTAGTTGAGTGAATTTAGAGACTTTTAGTTTAGCAGTTTTTTTGCATGTAGAGCATCATGGTTTGTGGTGTCATGTCATTGACCTTTCACTCTGCTCTGTGGGTGGGACATTAGTGTCTGACACTTTAGTTGTATTCAAAACTAATTGTTGTCAAACTGGTGTATGAAACCGACACGTGCAATGAAGTGTACAAGTTTTGAGCACTTTAGATGTTTGGCTTCTTATTTGTTATGCAGGACCAGCAGGGAGGCATCTGATCGGTCACAAGTGAATTCAGCAGCACGACAATGACTCCAGATGTAGAATCGGAGTCAAGAGGAACCGTCTTCAGTGACAAGAATGAACCCCGCAGAGCCTCGGATATCACAGAGTCAGTCAGGATTACGGTGGCAAGTTCTCAAGAAGGCTCACGACAGTCTCAAGTCACCCCAAAATCCTGATTTGATTTCAGATTTTTCTGTTTAATGCACTTTGTATGAACTTTTTATGCTAATTCTAATTGCCTTCCAGTAGTCGTCCTTCTAAATATGTGTCTTTGACTCAAGTGTCCCGTTTGATCGGTCAAGTTTTCTCATTGGCTGAGTCCAGGGCACTCCATAGCTTCTCTCTGCAACATATTTCATGCCGGCGGACTTTGACGTGCATAAAAGTTGGCAGGTCGGGAAAACAATTGAAAGAAGTAACCGCATTATCCTGTCGGTTTGTTAGCAGCCTGCTAGCGTGTGGTGCTTAGAAATATGATTAATGTCATTAAAGCTCAAGCAGGATGTCTGCTTTGATTAACGGATAAATCAATTAATCATCTGCAGAACCATTCAAAGCCGGATTCGCTGATTAGAGTCAGACATTGTGTAGTGGCTTTAACGTTCTGCAGGATTTTTTTTTTTTTTAATCTCATGTGTTTTACATATTATTTCAAAGGTGTCATTCCTATCGTGCTTTATATAGCCACATCAAATATGAAATGACATCACATCTGTATGGGAAAACAGAGGCAATGTCAGTGCTAAGAACACCCATTGCATATTTATGAACACTCTCTGTTTCATATTCCCATTTCCCATGTCAGAGAGAGAGTTTTACAAGAGCTGCTCATGCCTTGACAAATTACAGTTCGCCCATACTGTTGGGTATTAGAAGACAGTGGCACAACTGCGCGTAGAGCAACATGCAGCAGACATCACGTCTCAGTTTTTGCCAAGTTTGACACTTTGTTGAGATTTTTCTCCCTCAAAGAGCGAAAGGAACAGCGGGGGGAAAAAAAAGAAGAAAAAAAGACGGCGACACGTGCGGCTGTCAGGGTGAAATTACGTGCCATCAAAACGCCCTCGCTTTCCTGAAAACGACAGAAAAATGTTAGCTGATATCTGTTTCGGAATGAAGTTTTGTGTTTTTATCTCGGCCTCTACTGTAAACGAACGTGCTAACTTCCAAAGTAAACGGTGGATGTTGGGTAACGTGGCTCTAGAACTCTGTTTACTTGAAGTTTGAAGGGAGGGGGGAAGAATTGTTGTCTTATCTTTTGGCAAATGATGCAAGTTTTCCAACACGCCCTGAGTAATAAAATAGGGGTACATCGCTGCACTTGTCATCATTCGCCTGGGAAGCTTTTTAATCCTCCTGCTTTCTCAGTCTGTCGAGTGTTTGATATGAAAACAGAAACGTCTCCTCGTGTTTGTTTCTTTTTGGGAATATGTAACGGCTGCAGCTGATGGCCGCCGTTTGCCTTTATTTTTTTTTTTTGCTTCCAATCTTGATGAAAAGCTTCCTCTTGGCTCTCAGCTGCTTGTCACACAGCAGGTGTCAATATTTGCTATATCGTGATATCTGCCAGCTTGAAGACAGGCGGCCATGTTGCTAGACTCCCACAAAAGAAGCTGCGTGTGAAACAGGAAACCGTCGCGGATTAGAACCCTGCATCGGGGGCTAACGCGTGCCTGTGATCGTGCAAAGATTTCACTTGTTATGCAAAATCAGGAAGTGCATTGAGGAGACAAATGCCTCCGCACGTCTTCTTTCGCCGCGGCACAAATTGTCAGCCCACGTCTAGCGGAGTCGTCAGCCGGCGTCTTTTGATCCATCGTAGCTCGTTTCAGGAAGCTTGCAGCTGCAGGTCAGCCCACTGGGACTCAGCTGGAAGTCTTCCTCCCCCCAAGACATGAGGAATTACACTTATCTTTCAGTCACAGCTATATTGACTAATCTTATCTGAGCGCCGTCTTGTGAATTGTATGCACGCCCTCACTGACGGGGCTGGCAGGTAGTAAGTATTTGGGAGTTTGCTGCATTTGGATGAGAGAAGGATTAAGGATTTTTTTTTTTTTTAAAGCATTGTTCTTCTGCATGAATATCTTTTTGAAGCATTTTTTTCCCGTCTCCCTTGGGTTCGGCTCCGTTACGGCATAGAAAAGGTGCTAAAGTACTCATTTCAAACAGCCTGTCTGAACTTCCCGGCAGCGAGGAAAAGCACTGAAGTACAATACCTTTTGAAGGTATTGTGTAGAGACCGGCTGTGTAGGACATTCGTGTTTTTTATTTTTATTTTTTTTAAGTGTGAGATGTTTTCCCTTTTGGAGGATGGGAGAGAACAATAAAACAATGCGCTTTAATTGGACTCGTCCACAGACTTTTCTGGCTAGTTTCCAGGATTGGGGATTCTTAGTTTCAATTATGAAAAAAAAAGATGCCACAGTGCACAAGGATATTTTAAAGTTAATATATGTATGTGTGTGGAAGGAGGTTGGTTGTATCGATGAGACCAGAGAAAATAATCACCTACATCTGCAGTTGTTTTTGTGTTACTGACTGAGTTAGCAGGTTGCTGGTGAGTTAGATATTTCCATCATCGCAGCACATTTTTCTTGCAAACTTGCATTCATGAGGTGATTTAAAAAGTTCATGCATCTGTAAATGGCAAAGTTCAATTGCCATATCAGTTTAATCATATAACCTTTGTGCTTAGGCTTTTCTTTTGCTGCCTTCAAATGTCCAAAAATGCAGCTGTTGCAGGTTTTTTTGCAGGTCCTTTTCAGCAGAATAATGTCTCCCTACATAAAGTCATGTTCATAAAGAAAAGTATTTTTTTTCCCCCCCTCAGTTTTGTGGGAAAGAACTTGATTATCCTGCACAGAGCTCTGACCTGCACCTTACAGGATGAAATGGAATTAAGGAGCAGCTTAGAGCCTGTATATACATACATAGAGGCCTCGTGTTAGGCTCTGTAATTAATATTGCTTTAGTGACGGGAGATTAGGTGTGCACACTGAGCTTTGATTTTAAACCCAGAAGCCAATATGATTAATTTACATACACTTTTTTTATGATTCTAAAAAGCCGTATGTGGTGACATTTTGACACCAGCGCAAATACCAATTTTACCCCCTGTTGACAGTTTTTTTTCCCCTACCTACCTCCAGTGTTTCCTCTACATTCATTTAGAAGCGGTAGGACACCATTCCGAAATCCCAGCCGCCGCTCCTTCAAATTTCGTTCTTTTTTTTTTTGTTTGTTTTTTTTGTTGCAAATACACCACTGCCGCATGTCTCCACCTTCACAGCAGAGTCCTGCACTACTCGCGAGACGTACTAAGGTAAACTAGAGATAACTATCTTGCTCAGTCTATACTCTTTGGCGGGTTAATACAACGTTAACTACTTGCGAGCACTAAGGTAAACGACAGACAACTATCTTGCTCAGTATCTACTCTCTGGGGGTTAATACAACGTTAATTGCTCGGCAGAACGCGGCTTTGAAAGTGACGCTGTTTATTCCGCTAATAGAAAGACCGCATGACAAAAAATGACTGTTTCATCTTGGACAAATCTGACATTAGAATGCCCTATTTTACTCTTTTTAAAGTCATCTTTGGTTGCACACCGGTCTGAGCACCACAGCCTGCTATGTGGGGTGTGGTGCTTTGCCTGTAACAAGGTGGGAAGTGCGAACAAATGAGAAAGTTGGTCGCACCGGTAAAAAAAAAAAAAAAGAGGTAGTCTGGAGTCCTGTCTGGACTTCCGTGTGACATGAGCAACCGGTTCTGTGGAGGTGCCAGCTTTGAACCAGCTAAGCTCTGGCCCTAGCACCAGCACAGAACTGACGCTTGGTTCTTCTTGGTGGAAAAGGGGTCGAGTCAGTCTTGGAGAATAAGGCAGCGACTTACCGGAGAAAAGGTAGGCTTATTAGCTTAAGGTAACTCATAATAGATTTTACAAGTTAAATAGACTCTTGCAAAAACATTGATGGCCCGCTATTGCTATGTAACATATCGGTACCTTAAGTTAATTGGGCCTTGTGCCAACTCAGTGTCGCTAACGTGAGTAAGCTAACTGATAGCATTAAGCTAACATCTACATGCCATGATGGAACTGCTGACTGCATCTTCAGATGAGCTTGTTCACATATTTCTCTAAGAAGAGAAAGACACCTGATGAAGATGACGCTCGCCAGGTATCATTAGCCTTTTACTGACTCATAAATGATGCTGGTTAGGTAAGAAATAATGTAATAATATATCATCAGACACACACTAGAAATATTTTAAAAATGATTAGGGTGTAGGAAAATGGAAGAAACAATCTTATTATTGTTTCTATTTGTAGATGAAGACTGACTTGAGAAACAGGCTTCAGGGGATCAGCTTGTATCATGTATGCTGCTGAGCATCAGCAGCCACCTCTTGGAGAATTTAGAGCCTTAGAGCTCTTTCATATATATATATATATATAGATGGTAAAAGTAAAATTTGCAGTCAAATGTCATTTGTTTACGCCGCCACAACTCCCTAGATAGCCTGCCCCCGCTGCTGAAAAAAAATCCTATAGGAAACACTGTACCTCTGTGTATTTTTAGTAAACTCAGTAAAGATGTGTCAGTGTTTAGTTTAGTGGTAAAGTTCTTGGACTGTCCAAATAAAATATAGTTAAGAATGAGTGAAAATTAGGATTTAAATCAATAAATATGTGATTCAAGAACAGCATTTAATTGAAAAACAGAATAATGTTGAGTCTTTGCATTGGCTGTCAGCAATTGAGCTTCGACTGAGGACTTGGGGACACATGAAAGACTTTTCAGTCCAAGTTTAGTGTCTTGACAGTCTTGTTGGTGTATAATTGGGGTATAATGGTGCATGCATTCGTCATGAACTCTTTAGTTTGGTACGAGACCTCCTTGGTTCGATACGTCCTGCGAACCAAACAGTTGCTACCAGAAATCTATTTATATTGACATTCTTGTGCTCCTGGAATGAAATTTGTCAAGCGCAAGCTCCACCTGGAGTGTTTTGGCAGAGCCCCAGTTGTTGTCCGTCAGCCATAGCGTGCTAGCAGGTTAGTCATGAAACCTGGACAACTCTGTGCCAGCTTTAATAAATATGTACAGTGTGTTAACTCACACTACATGTTGGGTTTTAGATTTATCAGCCCACCTCAGCGGGCCAGAATCTGCGTCTTCCCTGTTTGCAGCCTCCGTGTGGAGCTCACACTTCACGTCATTTCAGTACTTATTTATGTATTTGACAGGGAAAATACTTGTAAAAGAGCCCCGAGTTAGCTCGGCAGACTCATTTTTGTCTGCTATTGTTGTTGTTGGCTGCTTCGAAAACTGCAGAAGGCTGGAGACTGAGAGGCGTTTGAGGTGCGAGCAAGAGCGTAGGACGTTTGAACACTGTCAGCCACGGACTAAAACACACAGAAGTGTCTGAAATCTGTGAGACTTTTACAGACGTTTTCTGAGATGAATTAAAACAGCAGACGTTGTCAGGGACAAGTACACCGTTGCCCTATAACAGTTAGGAATTAATCGGACGTCAGCAGGCCAGACTCCATTCAAGAATTGTTCATTTTAAAGTTGACTTCTCTGTAAGTTACTTTGCTACAGGTTTGGAGCAGTTGTTGACTATTTAAATATGACCCTTAAAACATGAAATAAAAATGACTATCAGCACATCCTAAGGATGCATACAGACCGATACAGTGCACACCTGCCAAACTAATGATGCAACACAACACTGCAGCAGCATATTTGCTTGGCCAGTAAAAGAACAGTGAGTATTGATTTCCCTAATATTCATGGCAGTAAATTCCAATCTTTGCTTGCTGTTACAGAGCGAGTTGACTGACTGAAAGCACTTCTTCTAGTAGTAGGAATAATACATTCTCCTCTTGCGGTACCTCTGCTAACCTGACAGCTTGTTCCCTACGTGATAAATGTCTTAAGTGGAGCGGGGGCTGTGTTGTGTAATATCCTAAAAACAAGGCACACGTTAACTCCACTAACTAGGTTTTTCTCGCTCAGAAGCCTGTTTATTCAAAATGTGGCAGCTGTGGGAGCTGTTAGGTTTCTGATCTTGAACTCTGAGAGTGAGTTTATGTACAGTTTTGAGTAGTTTCATTGTAGATTCGTCAGCCTTTGCTTATCTAATGCTGAACGTAACCAACGTAGCCCACAGTCGTGTTTGTCCAACAGTGACAGATCCAATAAAGGTCTCTCAAACAGAACGACTGTATTCTCAGTGTTGATGAAAAGGCAGAAAGGCCTCAGTTTTTTTAAACTGAAGCTTCCGTCCTGGATTTAATGGTTCATATTAGTTGACTACGTCCCCCCAAACAATTTCTGACTTTTTCTTTTTTTTTTGCTGCTGTCAAATTACAAATTACAAATTTTTACAGAACCGTAATTCATGCAAAGGGTTTATTTTTGACAATTTAAAATAAAATTTTAAAAAAAAGAATTATACCAGTAGACGAAACGGGTTTTTTATAAAATATCCCGCTCTTAAGCTAAGATTTGGATGGCACGTTCCACATGATAATTTCCATCAGTATCTTAAAACAGATTCTCTCATTTTGTATTATTATTATTATTATTATTATTATTATTATTATTATTGCTGTTGTTATTATTGCTGTTGTTATTAATATTATTAGTATTATTTTTGTTTGTGCAGTTATGGGCTTTTAAACGGTGTCTTTCAGAGATTTAAAAAAAATAAAAAATAAAAAATTCAACATGATTTTGACACCCACTGGCAGATTTTGGGGTTCAGAGGGTTAATAAATCTGTTTTTGTCAACAGTATACAGCATTTGAGCTCCTGAAATAAAATAAGAATTTTGGCTGCTTAGGAAACGTTGAAAATAAAAACAAATAATGAAGCATTTTTATTTGTAGGTTTTCTCTATTGTACAAAAATTGATCCCAACTGTGATTCCAAAGCCAAAGTGTACTGAATAATATAATAAAGAGGGTCAGATTTGTCACACAGTATTTAGATTATCAGCTTTCAGCTACAGAACTAAACACAAAAGTGAACACTGATCTTTTATTTAATTTTTTTGGGGGAGATTCCAACAGTGGCGCTCCACCACCCATGGCCTTTCTGATGCACTTTACACGTCCCGCTGATGATATCAGTCAGCTTGTTTGCATCTTTCCTGCCGGTGATTTGATGCTGTTTTCATCCACTGTGGCACCTCGTAGATAAACTGCGGAGATGCAGTAAACTGTAAAGATGAGGTTCCTTTCAGCCATTTATTAAATACAGAGAACATCAGATGGCAGCGTGCAGGAGGAATGACAAAGGTTTCCCTTGTGCTGGTCTGTCATTCAGTAGAAAAGCATGCCATGTTCCACTTAAGTATTTATCATTCATCTTCTCTGCGAATTCAGTTAGTGACATCCCCGGGCTTACTGTGTGTAGAGACTTGATCTTTTTGTTTATCCCCCACAATATGGCCTGTAACTGCAAGTGGCTGGCTCAGTAAATATTTGTCTCACTTGACAGAGATGAAGCGGCAAATGGACTTCTGTCGTGACTGCACTAAATGCAGCTGTCTGGTTTTTGATGAGGATGCAATTAACTTTGGTTTTTGTTTGAGTTCGGCACAGAAAGCGCAAGTTCAAAATAGAATAAATGGTGACATGGAGTCCTCATCTTCCCTCCTTCAATCACATGCACGGAGGGCAGGAGAGCCACTAAGAGCTTGTCAGTTGGGCAAAATTAAATTATTATCCCATTTCATCGTGGTGCTTATTCTCCATGCTTTCATTTTTTCTCATTCCCATGCAAGGGACAGGTTGGAAACAACATAAATCTGGCCATCTCAGCCCGAATGCATTTTCCTCAAACACAAGAAACAAGGTTATAAAAGGCTTGTTTTTGTTTTCATCTTATGTAATTGCGTTTAGTTCAGCAAAGCGTCCTGGTTGTGCAGCAGATATGTTTGCATGTATTGATGTGCTTGAATAGTGTAGGAAGTAACGCTGAGCTGTTGTTCTGACCTTAATGCTTTTTCCCTGTGACTGTTGTTGTCATGTTCTATTTACATAAACGATATGAACGCGTCTGCAAAGAGGCAGAGGAGAGTTTAAACACTTCAGACTCATAAGCTGCATTTTTAAAGTCGCATGCTGCATTTTATTTTGAAAATCAGGGTTTCCATATTAAAAAAAAATAAAAAAAATAAAAAAAAATTGAATTCATTAATTTTGGGCCACCGAGGTGAAGAAAATGTCAAAAGAGGCTGATAACCTCCACATGCTGTTTCACCAGATTAGGAGGTTGAAACAGGTAAAATAGCAGACAGACACCTTTCAGAAGCACATTATCGTTTATTTTGAGCTGCTTGTGGTCAACTGCATAATAAGTGAAATTGCAGTATTCACTGAAATAATCTTTTGGCTCGTCGGAGTCAATTATAAGTCCTGTCTCCCAAAAATTACTTTCCTATGTGCTGAATTATTTTGAGGAAATTTTATTTTTTTTCCTCTGAAATAATTTGCTTGTGACGTATCACAAATGCGTCTCTAATCAACATATCTTTGGCATTTCCATATAGATTGATTCACTGTATAATTCAAGCATCTAAGTAGCCTATAAATAAAGATAAAAGATGAAGAACACAGAAAAAACTTTTCTAATTAATAAAAAGCGTGAAATGCAGTGTAAATGGTGGTGGTACGGACAGCACAGAGTTCATGTTGTAATTAGCACAAACAAGGACTGAGAAGACAGTGCAATAATTAAGACATTAATGAATTAATTAAGACATTTGTTGTAATTCTTTCCAACTGTTGCTCTTTGTCAGATGATTCATTATATAATCATATATGAGATGGGGGAGACTCGTCTCCCTGGTAACCCAGGAAATGGAGACGCTTCATACATGTTGTGAAATGGTTGCATTTGAATTCAGATCAGTTTCAACACATCATCCACCATAACTAGTCCAATGGTCGTCAAAGTGACACATTACGAAGTTGGTTTCACAATGGAAATATTCCCTTCTTGCCTTATAGTTGTTTACATTTAACTTCCAACTGTTGTTTCAGTTTAGGTATATGTAGGAACTGGCTCTCTGTCCACACATCCCTCCCATCCTCACAGCAGCCTGAGCACACCAGCTCACCTATGACTTGCTCAGTCACTGTTAAACTACTCTAAGTTGTAATATTGAAGTAATTCAGTCACAAGTGTTGAAACTGGGAACATCCAATTCAGTTTGATTTCCAATTATTTGAAGCCTTGATGAACTAAAAACGAAAAGTGCTCACAAATTTAGATGGTCTGAAGTAG
>NW_007581480.1:0-15343 GCF_000690725.1 Stegastes partitus | reverse complement strand
TAGCACCAGAGATTCAGGGATTCCAGCTCGTTTTACAGGCAGTGGATCAAACTCTGACTTCACTCTGACCATCAGTGGAGTCCAGACTGAAGATGCAGCAGTTTATTACTGTCAGAGTGTCCATTACATCAACAGTCAGTGGGTGTTCACACAGTGAAAAAGCGTCGTACAAAAACCTCCCTCAGTCAGACTGAACAGAAACTGAACTGACTGATGCAGTTCACTGAACACACACACACACACACACACACACACACACACACACACACAGAGTTAAAAGTTCCTAATTCACTGTAATAATAACAGTAATAATCTCACTGATACACTGGTTTTCCAGTCCATCAGCATCTCAGGCATCATTCACAACATTTTCAGATCAGCTTGTATGCTGATGATATTGTAAAATATTGTTGAAAACACTCATCGTTCTATCATTCAGAAGTTAATGAGTGCTGATGTTGAAGCAGGTTTTCTGACTCTCAATCTTCTTTTATAGGTTCTACATTTTATCAGTGAAAACTGATGAAGTATTTTCACACACACACACACACATATGCCTGTTGCGCAACTTTCACCTTGTCTTTTGCACATAGAAATTTGAGTATACATTAAACAACAATATCTCAGAAGCATAAATCAATAAAATCTTGAACTTTTTACTGTTATTGTTCATCATGTCACTGATTCAGAATCTGGAATCGTGTAGAAGTAGATCCTCATTCGCACAGATTAACGCAATAAATGCAAATGCAAAAGACAACTAGTTCTATTTTCTGAACTGTATGAAGTTGTATATTACCATAATACAAAACAAAACACAGAATGATTTCAACATGAAATACTGAGGCACAAACATGATAACAGTTAATTCAGTTCAACTTTCAGAACTGATTGAGCATTCATGAAAAGTTGTACAGTCCACATTATTATTTTTTTAATTCATTTTTGTCAAGGGCTACAAGGTGGCTCAGTGGTTAGCACAGTCACTTCGCAGCTAGAGCATCCCGGTAAGGACACCTGGGATCCTTCTGTGTGGAGTTTGCATGTTCTCCCCGTGCAGCGTGGGTTCTCTCAGGGTTCTCCGGCTTCCTCCCACAAGTCCAAAAACATGTTGGGGTTAATTGGTGATTCTAAATTGTCCGTAGGTGTAAAGTGGTTGTCTGTATGTAAGTGCAGCCCTGCAATAGGGCTGTGTGTCCCAGGCCTTCATCCTGAGTCGGCTGGGATAGGCTCCAGCTGCCGTCCCCCCCCCAAATGAGGATTAAGTGGTGTATAGATAATGGATGGATGATTTAAGGCTGAAGTCCAAATGTTGCTTGTAGTAACAAATCTTTCCTGTATTGTAGCAGTAGATATCTGTCTGCTGGTCACGATGCAGTGAACCTTCAGGGTCCCGAGACTTCATGAAAAAGTGGCGTTGAAGAAAAAAACTTAATGACGTACAGTTGCAGGTTTTTCCAGGACTCTTTAGCATGTTTTGACTCAATGTCTACATGTACAGTACACAGTTATCCTTGTAAAAACATATAAACAGCAAAAAATGTCAGTAAATTGTATAAATACTTGATCTTTCCTGGTCTAAAAATCAGAGACCCTGAAGTTCCTGCTCAAGACATTGAAGATTAAATTATTACAAGTTTATACAAATCAGACCAAACTCAGAACTGCTCCCAGTCCAAGTCAAATTACTGTTGGTCCAATAGCAGCAGCAGTTTAAACTAAGTGACAGACATATGCTGTCGTCTCGGCGTGTCCAGAGACGGATAGAGAGCCACTATATACGGAGAAGTGCTGATTGCATTTTTCCTGTGGACAACTGATACTGCTGCTGTTTGATGATGTCCAGGGTGTCTCTGAGAACCTGCAGACGAAAAACAGACAAACATAAAAACTTTGCTAAGGACAACAGAGCACTCCCACACGTCCCCTAAGCCGCTCTGTAGCAGATGAAACAAACTGTTGTTATTTTACCTTCCTGGTGTCCTGAGGCAGAATGACTCCATCGTCCCACAGCCTGCCGGAGGAGAAGAAAGCTGAGCTCTCCTCCTTTAACCTCCTGTTCAGTTTCTCCTCCTGCTTCTCCTGCTCTTCCTCCTGCTCACTGTTATGGGGAAGCAGAGAGCCAGCGTGACCCGGAGCTGTCACTGACACTCTGGCGTTGGGCCACAGGAACAGAAAGTTCGGCTCAAATGCTCGTCCACACTGAAGAAACACAGGAAACAGGATTTAAAGGATTATAAACTTAACACTACACGAATGCAATATATGATTACTCTTTACAGCAGTAAGAACTGCATTTATATGTGAAATTTTTCTAGCACCGAGTTGGTGACTTTGAACAAATGCAGCCATATGGGACGATTTTAACAGCAAACTGCAAATTCCGGCGTGTGTTGGTGAAAAAAACAAGGGACTCGACGAGTGTCTATGAGCACTCAGATTTTTGTAGCCAAGTTTACGGTAGAGGATTTCCAGTGTGAACTTACACCAGCTCTTTTGCTTTTTTTTTTTTTTTTAAAGTTATTTTTTTGGCCTTTGTGCCTTTATTTGATAGGACAGTGGAAGAGAGACAGGAAAGTGGGGAGAGGACATGTGCGGGAAAGGGTCATGAGCGGGACTCGAACCCATGACCTCCGCATCGGGACTGTAGCCCTGTACATGGGACGCCAGCTCTACCAGGTGAGCTATAGCGGCGCCCCACACCAGCTCTTTTGCTTTGAGGAGAATTCAACGCAAAAGGATGCACTTTCTAAGGGTATCTCACATGAAGGTACTTTATGACTGGAGCAAAATAAGTGAACAAGTGTCACAGTAGAATTTGTTATTGTAGAAAATAGTCACACATTTGTGTCAGTAAATTAGAGGTCAGAGAGAAATTCTTCAGGAGTTGCATATGTCTATCATTTTTCTCTCACCCACAAACATACAGTTAAACATTTTCAAAATCTTTATTGCATGTGGACAAATCCTATTGTAGGAATCACAAGTTATGAAACTCACGTGCTCAGAATTTTTGGAACCATTACTGCAGCATCTGTAGCAGCAATATGAGCTTCCTAATTTGTGACTACAAGGTCGAATATAAATGTGAAGTCAAGGAGAAAATGTGTACATCTGTAAATCAGTATGGAGTGCTGCACACCTATGGAATATTTTCTCTCAAATACAATTTCTTTTTCTTCAAATGAAAGTGGAGCAAAAAAAAAAAAACACAGATACACATTAAACAGTAAAGATACTTGATCTGATCCTAAACTAAAAGAGAAGAAACAGCAGCCACAGTTACTTCTTTCTCATTTGCAGCATGATTTATAGAACATCACATCCTGTTTTTATTTTAAAAACCTTGCGTCTGGTAATTAATTCCTCACAATCTAATTGATAATTCCAATCACATGTTAATAAAAGCTCAGGCACCACAGGCTTGGACAAATGTGCGTCCTGAATTACGACACTTGTACATAACTAGCAGGAAAATTATTTACAGCAAGTCTACACTTTGATTAGACAAGATCATTCCCGTGGCAGAGAGGTTTTTTTTAGAAAGAATTACTTATACGTGGTTTTCCGCTGAAGTCATACTTCCGATGAAAGGTCATCGTGACTTTTCAAAATGAGCCCATTGCAGTGTGACAGAAGGACACATGTGTAATAGATTTCATGCTCTGTGACAGTTACACTTAATTTCTGCATTCAAGATGATTTTACCTTTAAAGTCTGAAAGGTAAAACACTAATGTTTACTGAGTCGCTTACCATAGCGTAGCTGTCGGCACCGTGGCAACCACCAATCACCACGGTGATTTTGGGGACGGAGGCACATGCCACTGCAGACATCATTGAACCCTGAGCCTTCAGACGGTTACTATTTATCTCTGCCTGAAAGAGACACACACACAGAATGGTAATTTGAAACAACAAAAGGTCATTCTGAGTCACGCTGATTAGGCATTAAGGCTTCAGAATTGAAAATTATTAATCCATAATGCTGAAGCTATGTGTTCTTGGAGACTCTAAAGTGTCCTTTAAGAAGAGTAAAATAAGTCAGCGGGACTGTTTTGTCAAGTTTTTCTCATTGCACAGCCTCAATACCCTGAGTTATCACATGTATTGACACAGACCAGAACAGCCTGTGTGTGTTTTACTGGGAGTGAAAACCTGTTTTGTGGCCAGTGTCAGAGCTGCTGTAGGTGCTGTGTTCTGGAGGAAGAGGAGGGGGACGTCTCTCTGGTCACACAACTGGACAAAATGGCTTCCTTTCAGTGCAGCCTGGTATGTCAGCTCTCCATTGTTGGCTACTATCCCCACCAGGTGGCTAACACAGCACATTGACACACACACACAAAAATAGCATATGCTGCTTCAGAAATGACACTGAATAATCATTCACACAGGAAGCACATTATACAAGTATTTTTTTTTCTTAAACTGAAATATTGAGAAGTTGGTGGCAAAATAGAATATTAGCTAATGATTTTTAAAAAATTGATTGGATAAACTGATTGGTTCATTACATCGCTGCAATACAAATACCTCAGACTGCCGTCACTACTGGCTAAAAGTCTGGTAGCTGCCAAGGGATCTGATTTACACATGTAAAAAAAAAAAAAAACGTTTAAGCAGAAAAGTTAACTGGTAACTGAAAGTAGTGGATAAAGAACTGTCAGAGGCTGTCACTTAAAATGATTTCTTCCCTACATCATCCACACAAAGTTGGTGTACATTTTGTAGGAGGCAGTGTCGCCAGACACTTTCAGTAGGAAGCAGTTTAAGTCTTGATGTCTTCTAACAACATTTAGCAACTTTTCATGCACTAAGCAGTATATTCATGAAGTCATTCTATCATATTAACGTTCTGCATAGGGACAGCAGACCTTCGAATAAAGAAGGTCTTCTGTTGTAAGACAACCAAGCAAGTATAAAACAAAGATTGAAATGCAGCCCATTAAGACTATTGTACCAGACTAGGACACTCATTTCATGGCAATATCCAGGCTGTTGTTCGGCATCACTAAAATCCTGATTTCATAAATGCAATGTCCATCCATCCATCATCTCCATCCATTATCTATACACCGTTTAATCCTCACTAGGGTCGCATGGGGGCTGGAGCCTATCCCAGCCGACTTAGGGCAAAGGCAAATGCAATTTCATATGACAAAATCAGCATATACTAAGTTAAAGACAATTGCTGTGCTGTGAATTCGGCTTCTCCGGCTTCCTCCTACAAGTCCAAAAACATGTTGAGGTTAATTGGTGATTCTAAATTGTCTGTAGGTATGAATGCGAGTGTGCTTGGCTGTCTCGAAGTGTAGCCCTGCGATGGACTGGCGTCCTGTCCAGGGTGTCCGCTGCCTTCACCCTAAGTCAGCTAGGATAGGCTCCAGACCCCCGCGACCCTAGTGAGGATTAAGGGGTGTATAGATAAAGGATGGATGGATGGATATCCCTTTGGGAGCTCTGTTCAAATGTCTATATGTGTGCTTGTGTTTTTTTACCCATGGATCTTTGCAAAGCCTGTGACGAGTGTGGTTCCATAACGAGCTTTGAACTCCTGGAAGCGGCTCCCGTCTGTCAGTCGACTGACGACCTGGACAGACAGAGATAAACAATGAGCTGCATGTTATTAATGCTGAAATGACGTAAGACAGCAATGACAGTAAATTACTAAATAAAACAGAGGTAATAGCTTTGTGTGATAGTGTTTTTGCATTCTGTACCAGTTTAACGTCCAGACTGTAGTTGTATTCCTTTGGAGCGAGCCCCACAAGCTCATCTGAACTATACAGCGTCTCCTCCTCTGCTTTCCTTTTCTCCGTCTCCTCTTCTTCCTCAGGCAATTTGAAGTTTAGTGTGGATATGATGTTTCTAGTGTAATCAAACGCCTCCTTCTCCTCCAAGGCAAAATGGTCCACACAGCCACTCACCCTGAAACAAGAAGAGAAACGGACACCTGACGATGCGAACCCACACGTCTGTTTCTATCTGGGGTTGGTTTGATTTATGGACGTACTCTGAATGAAGCGTGGCTCCTCCCAGTTCCTCTGGTGTCACTTCTTCTCCTGTAGCAGCTTTGACAAGTGGCGGTCCTCCTAAGAATATGGTTCCTATCCGGTGCACCATCACTGCCTCCTCCGCCATAGTTGGGATGTAAGCTCCACCCGCCGTGCACGAGCCACACACCACTGACACCTTCAGGACCATTCATTGTTTTCATATCAACACTGCATTTTTTTTTTTTTTTAAACTACAAGAGCTGTGATATTATCAAATCTAAATGCAGTTGTGTGACTTTTCTGTCTGGACATTTACTTTTAAGGTTGAAAGTAAAATTTTGATAATGTGGTACATAAAGCTGAAGCATCAAAAACTTGACAGAGAAGGAACAAAAGAATCCTGCACTCAGTCGTTTGTACTCACTTCATGAACAGACTTTGTTCTTTGGTACTTTTTCATCAAGTAAAGTTAATTTTACCAGATAAAAACCAACAGCAGGTCTGCTACACTTGCAGTTTGCTGTCCCAAAACATGGGTTGTGTGAATCCCTATGAAAATTTTTAATTAAATACAGTCATAACTCGATAATCCGACACTAAATGTAAAACCTTCTTTTATGTCGGATAGCAAGGCTGTTGGATTGTCAAGACAGAGGTCAAGATACAAGGAGGGCTTGATGCTTGAAGGGTAATTTGTTGTTAATATTTATTGTTTATAGTTGTTATAATAACTAGTGTATTGTCAGAACACTACGCATCGCTGGATTTCACACCTAATTGACTGGTGCTATTGTGCACGTTCCGGCCAATTCCACCCCATCAGAGTCACGACTGTGTGGGCTAATTTACCCTTGTATGCTCATATGTATTATTTGTACTTAAAACTCTATAACTTTTTTAATCCAACTTTTCATTCTACAACAATGAAACTGCAAAACAAAGTGAACAGACAGCAATGAAAATATGAGCAGGAAAACAGGCCTATTTAAATATGTAGCATTCACTACATATGTTTGTTTCACTGTGTACATATATTAACTGTTTTGATCTACTTTGTTTTCTTACATGGACTCAGAAGCAGTAACATGTACTTTATATTTATACAGTTACATTCCTGGCTTACTCATAATTCTTTACCTGGGGGATCTTCATGGCAGACATGATGGCTTCATTGTAGAACGTCCTTCCTCCCTGGTTCTTATCAGGAAAGATCTCTGACTGGACATTTAGACAAACACACACACACACAAAAAAAAAGCATTAGAAAGTATAGCTCAGCTAGCATTCAGATCCATCTGGCCTCAAATACATATTGAATCAGAGGTGTATGATAACCTGCAGCGGTAGGAAAGCCCCTCCTGAGTCGACCACGTAGACACAAGGCAGGCGGTTTTGGATAGCTATTTCCTGTGCTCGTAGCTGCTTTTTCACTGTAATTGGATATGCTGTGCCACCTTTCACTGTGGCATCATTGGCAATGAACACACACCAAAGGCCATTGATCCTCCCGATGCCTGGATGAACACACATACACAAAAACATACAGTACATGGGTCACACATAAACTATCACACTTGGAATGACACAAAATGAGAAATGAACTGATAATTGCCTGAAATAAACACACAAAAAAGAGGTAAACAGAGTAAATCAGAGGCAGTTAGCTGTAGTCAAACTGGTCAGATTACACAGTCTATAGTTAGTACCAAAGACACAGGATTGCAGCTAGCGGTTTCTGACCAGTCAAGCAGCCGGCTGATGGGATGTCGCCGTACGGAAGACCCAAACCGGCAAAAGGCGAAAGCTCCAAGAAGTCCTCATCATCCAACAGGAGTCGGAGCCGATCCCTGACCAGCAACTTCCTGTTTCTCTGAGTGTGTCTGGCTATGGCGTTCTTCCCTCCACCTTCCTTCAACTTCTCACTGAACTCTGTGTACCTAACAGAGAGAGAGGGAAATGTTCAGAGCTAAAGAATGGCATTCTCTGTGCTCCTCTATTTAGTGTGACTACAAGTGCAGCACAATAAACCCGAGGAGTGAATAATGTTTAATTAATGGGGCATGTTGATACACACACAAGGAGGGTGTTGTTACTCCAGATTGTATTTTGAGAATTTTTTTGTTATTATTCTGAACCCAAAAAAGTCAGAACAAAAGTAAACCATTTGCACCTACCAGATTCTATAAGAAAATAAAACATTCTGCGCTCCTTAACATGACTGACTCAGCTTAAACCAACAGTCATATGACAAAAATTACATCTTTTTTTTTTTTGCTGTTCTCATTTCTTTATTGATGCATTATACTTCATCATACATTGCATTGAAAAATATTTTTGAGTTCTCTCTACTCCTAGCCATGGTTGTGGTATTTCCACAAAGGTGCAGGACCTAATATTGCAGTGACCTGGTTAAATAAAGGCTAAATAAATGAAAATAAAAGACTAATCAAATAAGTCATACAGTAAGGACATTCTAACTGAGCGTATATAATTAAAGCTGAACAGAACCTACTTCTTACGGCAGGCGTTGCTGTTTCGGAGGTTTGCTTCAAACACACTTTGGTGGATGGGCTTGAGGGGCAGGTCCAACACTGGGAAGGCACTGGGCAGAGCTCTTCTCTTCCCTGCTGCAGAGCTCATACAGCGGACCGAACAATGCCAGTGCTGCTCAGCAAACCTGTACCACAAAATTTATACAAGAAACGCATGTTAGAGCTTGTTTGCGGCACGACAACAAACCTAGACGTGACAATCGTAGAAGAGAATGTGAAAATCTGGTATGTCTGTGGATTAGTATCAGCTCCAGTGGTGCATGATAACACTGTCGTATGTCCTGGATTTAATTAGTAGTACAGCATGTCTGTGAAGATTCTCAGTCATCCAGGTCATGGTTATTCTGGTAGATTAATTGTAATAAGTGGACTTGCTTGAGTTCCTTGAAGACGTTTCACCTCTCATCCAAGAGGCTTCATCAGTTCTGACTGATTAGCTGGGAGTTCCAGACACTTATATCCTAAAGGAACCATTAACACCTGAGTTTTGGTTTCAATTGGGGGTTTGTTGCTCCTCTCCCTCGTTATGGTAGTCGTTCCCCCTGCCACAAAGGGGTTCGTTAGGGTCTTTTGTGGCTAGGTGTGAATGCAGTTTCATCTTCCTGGGGAGAGATTTTAGGACTGAACTGTAAACAGGTGAAAGATGATGCCTCAGACCTCCACCTCTGTTGAGGGATGGTCTTTCCAGTTTGACATAGATGGCTTCTTTCACCCCTCTCTCAAACCATCTGTCCTCCCTGGTCAAAATCTGTACGTTGATGTCTTTGAATGCGTGTCCTTTGTCCTTAAGATGCAGGTGGACTGCTCAGTCCTGTCCTGAGCAGCTGGCTCTTCTGTGCTGAGCCATGCGCTTGTGAAGCAGTTGTTTTGTCTCCCCAATGTACAGGTGTTGGCATTTCTCGCTGCACTGGACTGCGTACACTCCATTGCTTTATTTGTGTCTCGGTGTCTTGTCCTTAGGGTGAACCAGTTTCTGTCTCAGGCTGTTGGTGGGTTTGAAGTGTACTGGAATGCTGTGTTTGTTGAAAATCCTCCTGAAACGTCTTCAAGGAATTCAAGCAAGTCCAGTTGCTACAATTATTCTACCAGAATAGTAGTACAGCATTAAAAGCTGTATTGTCATATTTTTGCTTTTCTTGTCACAGAAGTGTAAAGCCATAGAACTTAAAGGTTTCTGCAACAGTGCAGGAGTCCTCCATCCATGTATATCCAAATTACTAACCATATAATAGTCCTACCTATACATATGTCAATTAATAAGTACAATACTGCAGTAATTAACTATTCAAAGGGAAATCTTTCAGCCTCCACCAGTTCTTAAACCAAGCTGTTGACAGAGACGACGAGAAGATTTTGAAAAAGCATTAAAAAGGGCTGAAGTTTAGTTTGCTGCCGTTTGTAGTTGTCCTTCCTCCGAGTTTAATAAATACCTTCGGCATCAGAGAGCAGCACGATTCATATGAACGTCTCTGAAGACAGAGCCAGCTGCAATTACGCACAACAAAAGTACCTTCATTATTACTTAGAATTATAAATTAACCCAAGAAGTAAATAGGAGCCATCCTGTTCAGGATCTAATGGACAGTCACACTGTGTACCTTCCTTCACCTCAGTGAGGTGAGCTGTCAAAATTTATCAGCTGCAGTTGAATCACTGATACATAGCAGCCATTTTCAGACTGAGTCCTGAGGTCAATCACAGCTGTCGGGATATTTTTATCTTAGTCTTCATAAAGTAGTAGTCATATTAACATCACACACAGATAGAATTTTCTGTGTGTAGAAATTCCAAAAAAAAAAAAAAAATAGGCTATTAATTCTTTTGGTAAGTCTGACAATATTGCTGTAAGTTTAGATTCATTATCTTAGTTATTACTATGTATTAAACACCACTTGATGTATTGTCCAGTCTCTCGTGAAAGACAAATATTGTGTGCATGATGAAGTCAGCAATGTTTCATATCCTACATCTAAAAAAAGTTTTTTTTTGGTTGTTATTACACAAAGACCAAGAGCTGTGAGACAAAGCTGAAGCGAGAGATACTGCCTGAAAATCAAATCAAATCTATGAATAAACTTATAGTTTCAAGAATAGATACTCTTCAAGTGAAAAAAACTGCTGTGGGTTCTTTAGGTTAAAATTGCACACAGTTGTCCTCAAATGTATTCATACTCTCCCATTAAAGAAGGAAATAAACAGCTGTCACTGAAATAAGTTGAAATTGACAAAAAGTAATAATAAATAAAAAGTTAAGGAAAATCAGGACATTGCTTTTGAATTGTGGTTGAACAGAAATATATTTTTCTTAAAAAAACAACAACAACAAAACAATCAAACAAGCATGATGGGACCACTAACATTTTGTTGAGCATCCCTTTGAGCCAATCACTGCAATCAAGTGTTTTCTGTAACTCTCAATCAGACTTCTGCACCTGTTGACAGGTGTTTGGATTTTGGCCCACTGCTCATCAGCAAAGTGCTCTAATTTGTCTGGGACAGTTTTGTTTGTTTTTATAAATTATTCTTTTCTACCACAATTCAAAAGCAAAGTCTGATTTCACTAAAGTATAATTTAGCAAATTTTTATTTATTATTACTTTTTTCAGTTTCTAGTTAATTGAGTGACTACTGTGAATTTTGCCTTTTCTTTAATGGAAGGGTATGAATACATTTGAGGACAACTGTGGTTGTTAGTATTAGTTAAGGCACAAGACGTACACAAATGAAATGAATCACAAGTGGGAATGCTCCAGCTTCTTCAGAGTGACATGGGGCTATTTAAATAGTTGAACTGAGATATCCTGCTGTGAAAATGTCACCAATACAGATCAGCTATATTTTAGCTTTTTGTTTATTAAATGACTTGGTGGTATTGGTAGTTTTAGAATGTGAATAATATCTGAACCACTGAGTGAGAATAACAGCTCAGTTAGCTAAACTTACAAAATAACTTTACGTTGCTGACCTGTTGTAATTCCTTTTTACAGACCTCTGCAAGTGGGATCACGACTGAAAACTACGGATTAAAGCAAACCGATGTTTAGTTTGCAGTTTTGGCTGAATCTTTTCCAATCTTTTCGTACCTGTAAGGCGACATTTCACCTACATAATGGCCTAAACGTACCGTTAAAAACAGTCCCGTGTGCATAAACAGCCCTGGAGTAACTCACCTTATAACCGTATGGTGGCTACACGTCAGCTACTATCTATCGTCTCGTAAGGAAGAATTTTGCTTATGTTTTTCCTGTTTAAACAAACGAAAACGTTGTAATGAATATTTATTTAATGGAATATAGCGACCTATATTAGCTGTACCCCTAAGTGTGCCAAAGGTCGAGAGGTGCGGCTGCACTGGTGACAAACTGCAGGTAAATGAACGGTTAGTGCATGGAAAATGTACTACCTGGTGATGCAGCGGTGCATGTCTGTTGTGTCCACTGCACTACGGCCAATCACAACCAAAAACAGCAAAAACTGGTGATGGTCCTTTTGATTAACTTAACCCCAGAACAGAGTTAGTACCATAGTAGCCCAGTGAACGTTCTTCTTCTTCTTCTTCTTCTTCTTTTTCTTCTTCTTCTTCTTCCTGTTGCTGGCTGGTAGCTCGTCAGCTCCGCACTGTACTGCCCCCTGCAGGAGAGGACAGTGAAAGGCAGCTGGACGTTATTGTTTTCATAATTTAAAAAAAAAAATCTTTATTTAGAAACGATAATAAATACAATCGAAACCATATCAAAAGTACAATACAAAAATCTAATTAAGCATTGTCTGTACTATATGGAGAAATAGGTCTGAGGCATCATTATTCCATGGATTGGATGAACTAACAGAAAACCACAACAACAGAAAACAAAGAAAAAGGTGTGAGGGGCTTTATTATAGTAACTTCTAATAATAAATCCAAAAGCTTTAGGGCTTTGCGTCCTGTCATATACTTTAGTGATGTTAGACCCGATTCTTTATTTGGAAGCCCAAGAACAAACCGGAGAAATCTTCAGTTCTCAGATGTAGAATTTATTCAGGTCACAGGTAAAGTGAGGCAGCGCTGGAATTCAGAGAGACAGAGAGCAATCTCATGTCCAGCTGAACTGAGTTTTTCCTGTTTCAGGTTGCAGATATCTCTTTGGGCTGGGACTGCCCAGAGCCTAGATAAGACTTGTACGCTACCAAGTTTAATTGACCAGTTACCAGTGACGTGGACAGGCATACCTCTTCTGCGCTCTGTCCACGTCCTTGAAATCTGGTAAGCAACATGTGTGGATGTTGTTGGTACGGCGTGAAGCTAAAGTAACAATCGTATCTGACAGAAAAGAGGACTTTCCACTGTCTCCAGGTGGGTGAACCGGTTCTCACCAGCCACATTATCTTCAAGGACGTGCACTGTGCCCAGTAGAAAAAACTAAAACAGGATCATAGGTTCAGTGCAATATACGGATTGAGAATACATAATAGCTCGAAACATGCTTAATTATGACAGTGACTTATGGTAAAGTTTCATGTCATTTATCCATCCATGTATGTGGGACTTAACTTTACTGTATCTGCATTTGTGTAAGTAATGCTTAGCTAAAATAAGCAAGGTATTAATTAGAAACTACAAGTTATTATCTTTCAAAAACATCCCATCTCTCACAAAAGACCAGTTCAATGAAGGTATTCAGTATTTTTTTTTGGCTGAAGCCAACTCTGGAAAGCGAGCCAGAAAACCTGAACTTGTTCACACTGAAGGAAAATGTATTGTTTCTATGTCGTTTCAGCAAAATGTGAATTGTTTTCCCAATTGAATTTTTGGTGTAAAAAGTGGTTAAGTACGGAAGCACATTGCATTCACTGGGTAAAACCAGGACTCATTTAAGCTTTAATAACGACAAACCATGGTTCAATGCAAAACTGAGAGGGCTGCCTCAGGCCAAAGAAGAGGCCTAAAGAGTGGGGACAAAGTGTTGTTCAACCAGGCCAGGAACACACTGAGAGATCAGAGCAGCTAAGAGGAGCTACTTCGAGAAGCTGTGGAGACATCTTTCAGTAAACGACCCTGCATCAGTGTGGAAAGGCCTGAAGAACATCACCAACTACAAACCACCACACCCCACCTCTGTAGGGGGTCAACAACTGGCTGACGACCTGAACCAGTTCTTGTGCATGTTCGAAAAGGACTTGACACCCCACACCTGCACTGACCATCTCTTTACTCAACCATCAATGCCTCCTGCAGCCCTGCCCCCCCTCTCTTCTGACACTCAACCTGCAATCAGGATCTGTGAAGAAGACGTCTGCCGGCTCTTCAAGAAACAAAAGATCAGGAAAGCACCAGGCCCAGAGAAAAGATTCACGATACGAGATAGGGTGTCTCTTTTTTTTTTTACCCAGTGAATGCAATGTGCGTCAGTAGTTAAGGATCCTTAGCAAGTTTTTTTGTTTGTTTGGGGGTTTTTTTTGTTATTAATGTGATGAAATCATTTTTCTACAATTATACGAATAGGTAAATAATAACAATAATGAGAGTAGAAAAGTAAAAGAACAGAAAAGAAAGAAAGAAACAAGAGTTCTGTCTTTGGATGAAAATCAGAGAAGCTAGAGGTTGTCCATGGGTTTTACATCTTCTACCAATGTTGAGGAGTTCACAGCAGTCTGTTTCTTCATGTGTTTCAGTGATGAGAAGAATAATCACAGTTCTTTATGAAACACAACAATTTGGCTTAAATTTTAGAAATCTGTTTTTGTGTCTAAAAAAATGTGGCTATAACTACAATGGTATGACATGTTGTGCAAAAAATTCTTAATTTTAAAACCATACAAAATATTTTCATATTTAAAAACAGGAGCTGGTACATGTTTAGATAACCAGTGATGTAAATCATCCCAAAACGCTTTAAAGTACATACATTCATAGAATATATATAGTCTGTAGTTTCAACATGTTCATTGCAAAAAGAAGAGGTCTCAAATCCAAAACTTAGGAAATCAGCAGAGGGATATATTCCATTAAAAACCTTAAAATGATTCTCTGTCACTTTGGGTGCAACAGGAAGTTTGAAAAACCTAGATCTTAACATTTGAGCTTCTTTTTTGAGAAAGAAAAATAGAATTGAAATTCTAGATAATGAAACTGGGAAGCTTTCTTTATTAAATATATTTCGGATAGCAAAATTCTTAGTTTAGAGTCACCTAAGCTGTGACCATTCACCATGCGCGATGGAAGATTTGCTGAGGATCCTGAGCAGGTGTCCACAGGATCCATCAGATCTTGTTTCCCAGTAATTCGGGAACTCCCTGCGTCGTGCTCTGGAACCATCGGTGGAGTTTCCAGCAACGAGGAGTTTCCAGGAGCTCATCTGCATAAAGTAAACTGGACTTTATGCAAATTTTTGCCTCGCAGAACCTTCGTAAAATGGCCACACTAGCTGTTGTTGAAGTAAAACAAGGTTGGATTCAGCAACTGCATAGCTCATTTCTTGCCTCAAATGTTTTCCAGAAATGCTTTTTGTGTAAAAACTTGAAAAGCATTTTCTTCAAGCAAAAATGGCAGACACTGATTCTTATATGTCATTATTTGCTGCTATTACTGGTTCTAAATCACAGTAAACTATATATTTTTGGGGTGTTGGACAATACTGATTGGATGACAAAAAGCGTTAAATGTTTGCACAAACAGCTTGTCTTCTCTTTTAACCATAAAATATGCACAGCAAATACCAATATCAAAGGAAGAGTACATCATGTTCAACTTTTCAACAAACACATACAGTTCTAATATGTTGTTCTGTTATTTATTTGAGGCTCTCTTTTTGCTCTT
>NW_007581479.1:0-15758 GCF_000690725.1 Stegastes partitus | reverse complement strand
AACATACCAACTCAAACATTGTAGTGTGAACAAGTACTCTTATTAAGAAACTACTACTGAGCAGTGGGTCGGTGGATGTTACCCGTTTGTGGTTCTCTGAACTGTGTCCACACAACTCCAGTTGCAGCCACCCCTGGTTGTCTGTCTGCATTTCCTCCACTGTGTTGCCTTTTGTGTTTCCTCCAGGAGGGAGGGGAGGTGGGGGGAGACTGGTGAGGTGAGACCACCGGGGATGTCGGTTCAGGCTGCTAACACGTGGAAAAACAATCAAACCCTTAATATATATACATATATAAGTAGATTAAACAAGACATTCAATAAACATATAAGAAAACTGCAGGATTTAATACAGAAATCAATAAAAACAGTGAGTATTAGTGAAGACACTGAATTTGAGTAAAAATGTCGCCATTACAGCCTTTTTTTTTGCTTTAAGTGGTATGGGTGTTAACACTCAGATCCAATCTCTTATACTGCAAGATTTCAATCTTAAACACACCACTTCCAAACCAAGAAAAGGCCAATAAAAGCCAATTTGAAAATTTGTTTTATCTGCATCGTCACGGATATGGGATGGTCAAGCCACCAGATACAAACAGAAACGAGTCAAGGAAGAGAGCTACATAACTGACAAGTAAGTCAACACATAGAGAACTGAAGTAGTTGGAGCTACAAGTAATCAAACACGCACAGGAAACAGCAGTTCCCCAGCAGCTTATCTCCAGTAACTGCTGGGTTCAGCTGTTGACAGAAACATAAAGTGTGTGTACTATGTTGTGAAGTATGTTTGTTGAACTCATTGCTTTCATTTACTGTGTATGCACATACAAATGAAATTATGACTGCAGAAGTGACGCGCTCTCTTCTGCTATCATGTAGCTTTGTATTTTGTGCATTTGAGGAACAAAGGCAAACATGGTATAAACCATTAACAAGTTTAAAGTGACAGTATTTAAGAAACAGTGGTGTCCACATGGGGACAGTAAAGTCACTGACCTGTGGTTCTATGCTGGGTGCTAGCGGCTGGATGACCTCGTGGACCGGAAGTGATGTGGATGAGGGGGGACCTTTCTTGTTCTGGTGGCCCCGGCCCGGTGGTCTGGGTATTACTGCAGTACCAGGGGCTGGGTACAAGCCCTGGCTATCTGTGTCCTGGTACAGTGCAGCGTGTCTCGCTTCTGCCTCATTCTTCCCCACCACAAACCTGGGCAGCGGCAGGTCCTTGACTGGTGAGACACACACTAAAGTCAGGTGACATAACACACTTATCATGGTGACCAAATCACTCTTTAGCGTGCTGCAGTTGTCAGGTATCATCACACGGTGGTGTTTATTTTGCGGATGTGTTTCTCTCATCTGCTTCTGTCTCAGTTACTGATTCCGAGCATTTCCCAGAATGCCTTAAGTAGGGGCATACATTTGCTGCTATCAGCTGGGGTTTATATGGTTTGTGAAGGGAGTGACAGCTGTATAATGAGAACTAACAGTATGATTTATTGCTTTCAGAAAGAGCTGCTTCCTCAATATGAAGCACAGGGAATGTAGATCTATCCAACATTCCGATGGTGCAGTAAATACTGCATTTATAAAATGTGGAAATGCAACATCTGATAAATGAAACTGAAAAAATCTACTTCAGCTCTGGTTTGTTTACCAATTCTGAACATCTGTGTTATAAAATAAACAAAAAAAACAAACACAAAAATGAAGTAAGCAAGGCAGAAAGTAGCGATCTAGACGTGTAAAAAAAAAGTCAGATGTAAAGAGTGTAAAATATAAATATAACTCCCAAACCACACAGAAATTACTGGAGGGTTAATACTTAAAGGAAGTGATTTGTCATGGACTGTAATCCTGGAGATAACAAATAACAAGGACTCATAAAATCCAAACCAAATGGTGATCAAATAAGTGAAGTTTGTGTTGTGTTAGATTCTTATCTGTAATCTGAGGGGAGTCTAGTCGGCATACAAAACCCCAACTCACATCATCTTAATATCTTAAATAATATTACCAATACATATTTTAAGGAGCAAACAGTTTATAAAGGGATAGAAAAATATGAAAACAATCTCACTCTCTTTTTTAAAGAATCATAAGTAAGATACAAACTGTGACAATTTTTAACTGAAAAATTAATTCCTCAGAGCTTTTCAGTAATCGAACCAAACCTCAAACCTCCTTTGGCATCTAGTTAGTCAACATATATACAGACACAAGCAATATCTGGCTGCATACAGCCCACCGGCACTGCAATGATTCAGCAATAAACTGATTCGCTGAAAGAAAATTAAACCACCACGGGTTTCAATAATCAGTCAGTGGTTTTGTTTTGTTTTTTTTTTTTTCAGCAAAAATCCTAATCATGTATTGCTTCCAGGATCAGAAATATGATCAATTACAGCAAATCAAATATTTTTCTCTTTTGGATGTTTGATCCTGCAAAATCAGCACTTTAAGAACTTGTAAAATTGTGCAGGGAATTTGTTTGTGTAAAATCTTTTGAATCAACTATATGAACAAAAAACTTCATTACAGTCCCATAAGCAACTAAAAATATCCATTCACAAGTCCAAGTCTACAGTCTCATCAAAATCGTGTTTGAAAAGACAGGAGTCTTATGTGCTCCTGTCTTTTAGTAAACAGTAAAGACACGACAACTGAATCAACACTATCGCTGTATTCCATGCACAGTTTTCTATGAATGCTTCTCATACACACATAAAAAGATTCAGCTCCTGCAACAACATGCTATCCAACATTTTGACACAGTCACAGTGAGTTTAGGCTTTTTGAGAGCACAAAGTATCATTTTTAACTCAATCCTATGTAAAATTACCTCTGTCAACTGTTGAGACAGCAACAACTTTATAGAAAGTTCAAACATCCCTAAACCTAACAACCATTTTGTGTTCATTTTGCTACGAGGAAGTGGTGCTTCCTTTGGTTTGAATCAAATTATGAAATCATTTCAGTGTGTTGCAATATTTCAGGCCAAACAAGTAACTTTGTGCAGTGAGTGACTGAAACACCTTCCCAGTGGCACCAGAGACAAACACAAAAACACAGTTTTGCAGTTAAACCCTCCGGAGTTTAGACGACAACCTCTGTTTAGTTAAGACAAATAGAAAACCAGTTGAAATAAGATCTCATCATCCAGTAACACAAATATTAGGATATCAGCTGCACTTTCTTTTTTCTTTGTGCACAAACATAATCAGCAATTTGGGGTCATCCTGCCCTACCAACTGATTAAGATGAACTGTTTTTTATTTAAGGATGATGTGTTTACTGACAACATTTGAAAGCATCCAGAAGGTTTGATGAAGGCTTTTCAAAAACGTCTCATTTTAAAACAGATTTCAAAGGCACCAGCTTATCTTTTTCTTGGGCTTAATAGCACAGCCTGCAGTCTGTAGAGATTACAAGGCCTCTATATTTATTAGACATCAAGGAAAGATAACATGCACCTTCCAGTAACACATGTACACGAGAAAGGAAACAGGCATCGTGTTTATCCATGTATAGGCCTTTCCCAAGAAGCTGGATTATTTAAATGTTTCACAAAATATTTTTTACTTAGCCTTTGAGTATAATTCATAGCTGAAAGCATCTTTTTTTTTTTGCTAAACTTCTGAGCACATATTTTAGATTCGAAGGACAACAGACGACTGACTTTCTGAGCCATGACCCTTAACATTCAGTAAGCTATCATTTCTGAAATAAAAGATTATGACCTCCCCGGTGCAGCAAAAGCTTAAAACTAAAAAGAGAAGTCGAGCAGCATTTGCCAGAGTTGTTATGCGATGGTACTGTTTGGTAATCCGTGCTTGTACGACCAAGGAGAAGAACGGGCCAAAAAAGGTGCCCCAGACAGTGACAATGATTGAATTCAATTTTGAACTCACCCGAGTTGAGGCTTTCCACCCTCAGGGGCAGCCCAGACTGGGCGATGGCAATGAGCTTCAAAGCAATGTAGAACTGGCTCCGTCCGAAGTGACCCAGCCGAGTGGCTCCACATAGCTCTGTGATCTAAACCCACACACAAGGGCAAGGACAAACAGTTAGCGACAGTGTTTTCATCTGAGAGTCTGGTATCAACCGTTACGGATCCAAACAACAGAGCTGGTCTTATCTGTGACAAAATATACATTGGAAACTTGAAATATCCAAGAAACAAACCATAAAGACAAAAAAACAACACATGACTTACATTTTAAAGTTTGCTTTCACAACTGGATAAAGTGTTCCTACATCATGATTAAACACAACGCTGTAAACACTGATATGTTGTACTTGTTCAAGGCACCAGTACAGCACAAGCAACAGTCTCTTGTTGTGTTCACCTGGCAGGCGCTCAGTGAGTCTTGACAGTAATAAGTCTGATTATCAGATATTTTGTTGTGCTTTACGTCACACTGAGCAGGTCTTGTGCAAAATGTCTGATAGAGTAACACATGAGAAACTATGAGCTGTTTGAAATGTGCGTTAATACACACAGGAGATAGTGTGGTTACATAAAGACGAGCAACACAGCTGAAACCTGTGGATGGCATTAAACTTCATAACAGCAGGCTAACTCCTCAAGTGTGAGTCCATCAGCACTGAGAGCCACACCACCACCACCACAGCAGCAGCAGCAGCCCGCCACAGCTCACTGATCCCTTTCTTGCTGACAAAGGACTTAATGTGAGTATGTGTGGATACAAAGCACCAGTCACTTTTCTCGGCCTGTTACAACATGACACTGTAGCTGTATGTGGCTGGCAGGGCCTCACAGTGTTCAGTGTAGATTTTGAAAGTGGAGGATTATAAGGCTGCCTAATTCTTTCACCACACAGCTCCCCTTGTTGACCTTGAAAAGGATGCTGACTCACAAACTGCAAATATTGGCCTGCTGAGAGACCTGGAGTCACAAGAATGAGCTGCTGCAGTTTAACTGGCCGCTCATGACTCGGAGTGACCGGACTGGGCAGGGATCTGCTCCGGATGGGATTATAACCATAACATGAACATAGCAACCTGACAAGACACTAATGTCATAGAGGGTTAATACATATTTTAAAAAGTCTGTGTAAGAAACAGACTGACATCTGGGTATGTAGTAAGTGTTATAAGTCACAATGACCAGTAGACAATGTGACATTGGCTCTGCATTTCCACCATGTCAGCTCAGCGACTAACAGAGAGGCAGATGTTGATGGAGCCAGAAGACAGGAAAGAGTGGGCAGTAATATGAAGCAAGGGGCTGATGAGCACATTATTTCTTAAACACTGGACGTCTTTCAACAAATACCTACAAATGAAACCAGGAATCGATACACCAGCTCCCCCTTTGTGTATAAAATGTCAGCTAAAGCCTAATGTCTCAGCTCTGGCTAACTATGTGACTTGGCTGCCTACTCTCTTTGGCTAAGGCTAACATTAGCCAGAAGAAGGTGTGTCTCTTTTGCTGCGCAGCGTTGCTAACCACCCCGGCTAACCACTGCTAAACTGGCTGACAGGTCAGCTCTAACAACCAGCCAACTTTACCATTTACCCATTACCAGCGCCTCGCTTCGTGCTCAGCCACACAGCCTTAACGTGAACAGTTTGAAAACTGGCACTTGCTAAAGCTAGCTTACCTGCAGGACAACTTCGCTGGGTAGCTGGGCCGCCCGGAAAAGGTCAAGAACTCTCCCATTGGAAGCCACTTTTTTGGTGTTGTCCGTGTCGCAGTAAACGAACAAATCCGAGTAATATTTCTGCTCGACATCAGTCAGCGTTAGACTTTCCATCGTAGTACCAATTGACCCTGAAAAGCAGACTAGTTGGCTGTTGATTAGCCCTTAGCCAATGGCTGGGGCAGGATCCAAAAATGGGCGAGACTTCAGGATCCCAACTTAGCTAGTGCCAAGCTAACGTTCAGGGTTAGCTGTAATAATGTTCACTACGCGCCGTGTCGACTTGTTGTCGTGTGCTCCCAATCTCTGTAAAGGTCCCCAATACTGTCGACTAACCCAGAGAACAGACCCCAGCCCGAACAATCAAATAAGGAATGCTTTCACACAGTTAATCACTAAGTTAACTTGTTGGGCCAGCCAAGCCAAGTCGCCAACAGCTGGCTAGTAGTGCAGCGAGCTAACTGCTACCTTCAATCAAAGTCAGCGGCACTAACGTTAGGCTAACTAGCAAGTCGCAAAGTGCGTCCACCTCCTCGACCCGGACATCTACCGCGTTAATCTCACGGCGTAGCACTCCTTCTCTCTGTAATCCGGTGTAGGATGGTGCTTCTGCGTTTCGCTGGAAACAAATTCCTCTGCGGGGCCGTTAGAAGTAAAGTTTCAGGGTCTTTGGGTTCCTTCCTCTAGTAATCATAGCCGCCATTCCTGCCACCAGCGTCAAGTCAGCTGGAATTGGCAGGGGACTTCCGGTTTGACTCTTCAAATTAAAACATGCGTATGGCGTCGGAGTTACACCGCTCAGTCAGAATCTCAAGTGTTAGAATCTTGACACATTGGGGATTTTGCTCAGGATTTTTTTTTACAAATTAATTGGAAATAAAATTATCATGAAATGTGGCGTGCTGTGCTCTGTCCCTACATCATCTTCTGCAATAATATCTCAGTGAGTGATGAATGGCTAGACCAGTGGTTCTCAAACTGTAAGATATGGAATCGGTTTTATTTGTGATTTACGGAGCTAAAGTCACATGTAAAGGTATGCCTTGGAAATGCTTGTTTTCATGGGTTGTATTTAGTAGTTATATGGATGAGTCAGGGAGAAGAGATGCAGGTGTGAACAAGGGAAGGGAGGGTGGCAGTTTGCCCATAAAGTCTAATAGCACCAGCCCCTAAACTGAAAACTAGTGATAATCAGAGTAAATCTGCTAACTGTGGAACTGACTAAATAAAAAATAAAAAAAATTTGTCCTTAGTCTCAAGATCTAACTTTCAAACGAAAGCAATTTATAGTAAAAACGTACAGAATAGCAATCTAAATGTTTTTTTTTTTTTCGTTCTGACTCATCTACCCGTTGGCATATTTTGTGAGTTACTTTAATGGCCTGTTATAAGGCTCATCCAAATGGAAAATCTCAATAAAAGAAATCACATCGTAAAGTAATGTAACAACATTTTAACTCAACCGTATGACATTATTTTTGGGGACTTTAACACATGGTTGAAAGAACAGGTGGAGAGATCCAGAGCAACTTTTTCCACAATTCTTTCTTTTGTGACAAAAACAAACAAACAAACAAACAAATTTAGAACTGGGTTATTTATAAGACACTTGGGCTTTAATCTGAAATGTGCCACTACTACTACTACTACCACTGGTCAAAACCGAGTCAAAATAACATTTTCACAAACTATTCTAGCAAGCTGTGTTTTGCTGTCTTGTATGTAGACATAAGCCAAAACTGACATGGTGCACATTCCTAAATAGTTTTGTGTTTATACCATCAGCTGGAGATGTTTTTATTGTTTTATTTTCTTTAAATTTAATACATGATTACAGTCACTTACAGCATAGTTTCAGCTCATGGGCAAATTGTCTGTCTGAATATTCAAGCTATTCATGAATGTGTTGTGCTTTCATAGTGCATATTCCTAAATTAATCAGTGTTTCTAGTTTCCATACAAGTAATATTCCAGCACAACAAACTCTTTAAAAAGAGGAATATAATGTAAGCAGAGGCCTTACAGGTTCTTTTTGTTTTGATTGTCAGTGTCACAGTAACATGTCATGTTTTATTTATGAAGAAAAGACAAAACTGTGCATTTAACTTATTAGGATATAAACTATTGTGATGATAAGAATACATTTAATTGTCTGTTTGGTAAGGCAAAAAAACAACAAAAAAGAAATAAAAATCAGCTCTTATGGCAATTCCAATAAAATCTCCCTTGAATGTTCCGCTAATGAATCATACATGCTACAAATATCAATAAATAAAGACAACTGTTAAAGATAAACACAAATCATTCAAATAGGAGAAAACTGTGCCAACAAAGCTCTTTTGTTCTGAAGGCAGACTGTGCATACTTCCGGTGTCACCTCACTCTCATGTGATCTAACTTCACGTGTTTGACGTCACTGGACTCCGAGCAGCGCGAGCTCGCTTGGTCTGCAGGGACCCGGATGAGTGATTTCATAATAAAAGCTGCACTCATTCCAATACTTGCAATTGATGGAGCGTGTACTGTGGTTAGAATACAGATGTTACACTCTGTGTCTCACAAAGGTTACACTGAAAAAGGTTTCTCTGTGTTGAATAATTGTAACATTATTTCATGAAAATGTGACATAATGTTAGAAAAAATTAATAATGGGCGTCATCAAGCTATGTTTTGAGGATATTCCTGGGGGATATTGCCAATATTCTTGACATCAGATAGTGAATGCTCACAAATCTTTTTTCTTTCTTTTTTTTTTTTAAGGAAAAAAAACAGGACATACCAGCTGATGAACAGAGAATCCTGGAGTTTGTCTGCCTGTTTGGTTTGTCATCATTCCAACACACAGCACACAAAGGCACAACTTGTCAAACATTATGATGATGCTTTATTGTTTGTAATGCATGAGAGAGACACGGATTGGATGGAGGATAAAAATGTGAAATGATGGCAAGAAAGAGGATCAGAGTCATTTGTACTAATGAAATAACACAATGGAAACGCAGCCTTCCCAAATAAATGATTTAGTAGTAACACAGAAAAAAAGGGATGGAAGCCATTTAATGCAGTGAAATAACACAATGCAATCTGCTTTATGCCTTTGAGACGAGGCTGCACTCTGCATTGATTATGTTATTTTCAGTCAGCATGTTAAATGATTCTGATGGCCAAACATCTGGGCCTGTCTCTGTGTTACAGTGAGGCTCTGCTTGTTGAGCAGCCGTTTAAGCGGCTGTGAGAAGGACCAGAAGAAGCAACAGGAAAGGAGGACAACACACCTCAAGCCTCCTCAGGACCTTGTATGGGCCAATGCCCCTGAAAGCATCGCATTGTGTCACGATGAAGTCAGATGAGCCTTGGTGCTGCCTTCACGTGTTATGGGGAGTTTGACCACAAATGAAAACAAATTTAAAAAAAAAAAAACCTTTTCAGTTAAAAAACAACAACAACAACTAAATTTTGGCACCTTGCAATTGCTATTATGCAATAATTACTTAATCTCGGGTATGTTTAGCTTGTTGCAAACATCACTTTTTTACAGCAGCATTCTCTGAGTGGCAAGTGTGACAGATTTAGTCTTTGAGGGGAAAACAGCATAATGTCACTCATGCAAACATTTCTGAAGCTTTCAGTCATATGGTTTCACTGCTGAATATATATTATTTACTGAGCTAGTTCTTTTTTTTTTTTTTTTTAACCCACTCAGATATATTTCTATATCTTGGAGCGCTCTGTGTTGTAAGGTGAAGATCTTACATTATTATACTACAGAGAAAACTCCAACAAATCCAAATGATTCCCCTTTGACTAGCTCTTTGGTGACAGTGGGAACTCTCTTTTAACAGGAGGAAACCTCCATCAGAACCAGGCTCAGGCATCTGGGGTAAGACAACAGCATATAGAGAGAAAAACAGAGAACCGACATTTTCCGAGGAGACCCTGAACGCAGCAACATTTTCCACCGGTTCCGACTGATGAGTGAGTCGTCCATCACCTCTTTAGAAGCAAAAGAACCACAAGTGATCAGGTAAAATCTTTGTATGTTAAGCGTTGCATTTGACCTGTTTTGGTGTTGACTTGTATGAACCAGTTTGTCACACATTAAATCCGTGTCGCGGACTCAGCTCGGTTCCTCTCCCAGATCATTTGTCTGACGCTAGAAGCTAACGATACCGGCGAGCCCACATCTGCAGCTCACAGGAAAATTTCCTTTTTTGCCTGAAGTCAGAAAGAATATCCCTGAACTGTGGATGTTTTTCAGAACTGGAGATCCACTGCACACGCTTAACATAAATGAATTAAAGGCAGCCTTTGTGCTCGGATGCGGCTAGCCGGGACTGCTAATTCCCTATTTCCGCATTGACAGTCCGCCCTGCTCATGTTGGAGCTTGTTACTTGATCTCAGGGCTGCAGTCCCTTCTGCTCTTTAATCAAAGATCATAGAACTGTTTCTTGTCTACATATCATCAGTTTTAGTTGCATGTTCATGGATGTACTGGCTATAACATGCATTCTCTCCTCAGCAGAGAATCTCAGTCCCAAAGTCCATTCGGAAAAATGTCAAAATTAGACTTACCTCGCTAGTAATCCAATTCCACCACTGGGAGTGGAAGTGTTAATACTTAATCTGCATTACAGCCTTGTTTTGTAAACTTCGGCACACATGTCATGACCAAAGCAGCATTCAATGTCACTTAAAGGTCCCATATTCTTCTTAAAATATGATAATTATCATGTAGAACAGTAATACTGAGAAAATAAGAAATTCGACTTGCTAATAACAAAGACTCTTCAAACTTCAAACGACAACAGAAAAACAACAGATTGTGTGAGAGGGACACATATATGCTCTATTTGCGCTTTTTCTAGTAAAAAAAAATAAAAATACTCAAACTGATGAATCTATGATCAAAAGTTGACCATAAATGCTATAGCTGTCGACTAATCGATTATTTGTTGCAGCTCCTCTTATGTCCTGCTAACAAGTCTGATGTTAATATGTTTGTCTCTTGATTTTGTTTTGCCTTCCAGCAGCCATGGATGTCCCACATGAAATAAATTTGCTGGTGCAGGAGATTCAGCGGCTCGGCAGCAAAAGTGAGTCAAGGCTGTGATTATATGTTGTGTGTGGGATGCAATACGGAATCCTCTGAGTTTTAATAAAGCACAAACATGCAATCATGTAGTTTTGATTAATAGTCCCAACTCACCACTCCTAATGCTGGAAGCATAAATAACCTCCAGCTCTGGGTCACACCACCTCGATAGTATTTCAGTGGTGCCCTCCCAACATGTCTCAACTCTCAGTTAAGTGATGTGGCTCATGATGCTTCAGGCTTATTGTAAAACTGTGGGCTGTTATCTGAGATAAAGAGATAACCATCTGTAATCTAACCGTCTTATTCTGCTGCTCTCGTGTTTTTACACAGGTTCACTGCTGTGAATTAGAAGTTGTTTAAGCAGTTGATGCTTTTATGTTTAGATCATTTAACTATTTTAGCATTTTTGCTTGAAAATGACTTACACTACTTACCTGATGACTTCTTTTATCTCTTCAACTGTGCTTGAATCCATCAGTTTCCAAACTAATTTGTCATATCTGTAATAACTGCTTTACCCATGTCTTCTTTCAGATGCTGACGGCCAAACTAGTGTCAAGTTTGGCGTTTTGTTCAGTGACGACCGCTGTGCCAACATCTTCGAGGCGTTGGTGGGCACCCTGAAGGCCGCCAAAAAGAGGAAGGTGATCAACTTTCAAGGCGAGCTGCTTCTGCAGGGCGTCCACGACAACGTCGATATCATTCTGCTCCAAGAATGAGACCGACGTTGGAACCAGCAGCTACTGAATCCTCCCAAATACTGAGCTTCTGCAGTGTGCTGGCCTGTCACTGAGCTCCTGTTCTCACTTTATTTCCCTTCATTTATAAAGCTCAGTGTTTGAACCCAAATGCAATAACCAATCAGATCAGACCTTACTTATGGACCCAGCTGGCATGTGTGCATATGAATTTAGTTTTATTTCAACGTGCCAGATTTGAGAATATTTTCCGGTTTTCCGGGCTGAACTGTGAACAATCATAGTTTCAGATTACGTGGAAAAGTTGGGTTTCTTTCTCAGGCGCTGCCATTTTATCAACCACAGGTGTCATTTTGCTACACTTTTAAGACTATAAACGCACAAAAAAGAAAATCAGGAATGTAATATTATATGTAAGGCTTGTTTTTTGGTTAATTTTGAGTAAAATTACAGTGGATCACAACCAAATGCCTCTATTTTCAGTAGTTTTGGTGTCAGGATAAAGGACACACAGGACAAGATGCTGATTAGATTTAGCAACTTTAGCAAACTACTTCTTCACATTTCTAATTGGACTCTTCTGATCTTGACTATTGCACCAGCTGCACTCGACAAATTCTCCCTTTATGCTCTCAAAAGGCAGCGGGAGTTAAAACCTCATTACCTAAAACGTTATGTAATGTGATGAGTGTTACTGCAGAAAAAATCTAGTGCATCTGTAAGACAAAGAGTAGTGTGTGTCCACAACAGCAGCACCAAATGGCCGTTCCATTTATTGTTTACATGAGCCATTTCTACTACCTCTTGTGGACTTTGTAAGAAGACGTTATCAGACCAGTGCTTTTGGAAATTCCTTCATAGAAACTACAACCACACTGACGGCTCAAGTGCATTTTAGGAAAGACGACGCTCCTTTTTGTACTCATTGCAACGTGCTACAGTAGTTTTTAATTCCATCTTTTTATATGTAGAAAGAATTTTCTCTGCTAAAAAAAAAAAATTCCAAAAATTGCCTTTTTCGTAAGAAATAGCTGATGAGCAAACGGCGAATGTATTTCTGTGCAATTTTTATTAGCGTATAATTACAGGGTGATTGGTGCCAAATGCAAAAGATGAATTTGTATTGATTCTCAGGACCAAATCAACACAACCAAAATATGTTTAGTAATTGTCCTGTGACTTAAATTAGTGACACAAAATGTGCATTTAGAGTTTTACTAGTGTTTTAAATTTTAGCACTCTTTGTTCTCTACTGTAGGTCTGATGAAACTTGTAGACCAGATGTGTTCCTGAAGTACTGTTACTCGACTCTGTACGGAGGCTGTCAAACGACGAAACAGTTCGTATTCTGTAGCTGAGCTTGAACAAACTGGGCCCAAGTAGTTTTAGCTTTTTAGACGTCAAAGCAAATCTTTACCTTTTATGCATCAGATGGACCAACTTTTTTTTTTCTCCCACCCAAATGTAACATCTCCTGTTTGACAGCTGCTGTGCTCATTTTCATAACATCAAACTCATTTTGCAGTTGTTCGTTAAATCAGGCTACGCTTGTGTTACCGTCCACACATTATTTGCTTTTCATGCTGATAAGAAGCAGATTATCAGCCTTGTGGAACTACACCTGGTCTGCAAGTTTTCTAAGACCCATTTCATATTCACTGCTGTTGGGTCAGCCTCGCTCAATCTTTTATGTTCAGGTGTTTGCTGTTTAAGTTTGACTTGAAATGGGTGATTTATTTCTCTGGATCAAAACTTTGGCGAAATCAAGAAAACCAGATGAGCTGAATTGTATTGTTGTTGTAAATGAAACTAAAATGTAACCTGGTTGCATGACACATAATCATCATGAGTAAATAATGGGAGAAGTCTGAAAAGTTGTGGGACGAATAGAGGAAAGCAAGACCGAAGAAGAACATGCTGCTTGCATCACTGTCGTTCATATATCCTGCTGTTGCTCTGGAGAGACTTTCAGATGACTTTCCAATATACTAATTACAAGTCGACATTTGGCAAGAGAAAGGAAGTCATGATCAGAGCAGTGCCAATACCTCCAGCCATTTCTGTGAGTGAGTGGAATGCCTGCGTGATGTGTTCAAGTGCATCATTACTGTCTTTTGTACTGGCAATAACACATTCCTAAACAAACAGAGGTTTCTGTTACTGTGGAATACACTCCAAGGAATAAAATCTTTACACTTGAAGCTTTGAAACCTGCCTTGTTGAGTGTGTGTTGTTTTTTTTAAGATCTTAAAATCCTGATTTGCATTTTGCAAAAAAAAAAAAAAATGTTATTGATATCAAATATGCAAAATTAATACTTTACTTCACTGGGCTGGTTTCTTGTCAAAATACAAGAAACTTAAATTAGTTTGGATTTTAGTCATCAAGCTTATAGTTAATTGCGCTGCTATAGGTTAGCTCTGATTTGTTTGGCCATTGAGTGTGTTTTGGTGCAAGAAAAGTGTAAGAGTAATATTATAATATACTGTATCACTAAAACATTTGTTTTTGACAAGGAACCGAATTGTAGAGCAGCTTCAGAGGTTTGTAAATCATCTGTAGGCGACTTTTATTGGTAGATGACATGCAAGCCATCTTTAAAATTTCAGATTTATGAATGGACTTTGGTTCCCTAATCTCGCTTTTATGTTTTTTTTGTACATTCATTTACATTACATTACATTCATTCGGTTGGTAAAATGTTTGGCTAAAATGTAGACACAATAAACTGTAGTTCAGATACTGTCATTTATATATACACTATTCTACCTGCCTAAATACTGTGTAGCTGCAAACCTTCAGTTAATTCACAGGGATTTTCATGGAATACCACCACCCAAGCTGATGAAATATGTGCTGTCATAATTACTAAATAAGGCAGTGATGCCTCCCTGCAGGTATGTGACGCTCATCACTTCTCCTCTTCCTATGTGACCATTCTCCTCACTGAGTCTGCTGCTGCATTCAGGTACCGTGGGAATATCTGACACAGCAAACTTTACAATTTCAATTGGTAACCAGATATTATAGAAGTCTGTAGACCAACAAAAACTGCACTTAAGTTGCATTTACCTTGAGTATTATGTGATCTTTTCATTAGTAGATCTCAGATTATGAGTAAGTCTTCAACAAATATAACCCGTGTCTGATAACTGTTAGATTTGTGTATTTTTATGGTATCAGTTTTCATCTTACAGAGAATTTGATGTATACATTTCTACTGTGGTTCATTTCTCAATCCCCCTGACCTGGTCCATAATTGAATGTGAAAATCTCCAAGACTCTCTTAGTTTCAGTTTCCAGCAAAGAGTCTATTGCACAGAACAAGGCATCAAGTTTCAGTTTCCAGTAATGAGGTTGACCAGCTGCAGCACAGGGATCAGACAGTCAGTTCCGAGTCACCAAAAGGCAAATACTGGACATAATCTGTAGCCAAAAAAGATCAGAGCTGGCAAAAGTACTCACATTCTTTACTTAAGTAGAAGTAGAGATACTTGTGTAAAAAATAGACTCTGGTAAAAGTAAAAGTACTGACTCAACTTCTTTACTCAAGTAAAAGTAAGAAAGTACAGGTTCAGAAATGTACTTAAGTACAAAAGTGAAAAGTAAAAATGAATTTTTAGCTTCAATGATACGCAATGCCTCTTTTGATAACTGTGAAATGAAAAAAGTTTTAAGCAAACAAAATAGGATTGTTTTCATCCTTTAAGAACCTGCACAGTGCTCGAACAGAAATCTTTTACAAAATCTTTTATTGAGCCTCAGTAGAAGCTGGTTCTCAAAGTTCTTTGAATGAAGACGTGCCCTTTTGGGTCTGAAAATCAGTTCTGCAGTGCTAAAAAGCCTCTGGCAGGCAGCTGAAGCAAGCAGGGGTGTGTTGAGCTTCAATGACAAATTGCACACTGCTGGGAGAGATAAAGACGTCTGTTGTTACGTCTTTTACGTCATGTCGTCATCCGCGGAGGTTAAAACAAGTAACGAGCCAGTTTTGAGAATGTAAGGAGTAGAAAGTCTAGATATTTGTGTTCAAATGTAGGGAGTAAAAGTAAAAAGTCGTCAGAAAAATGAATACTCAAGTACAGATACCTGCAAAATCTACTTCAGTACAGTACACTTCTGAAAAAGATAGACAAATTATCTGGTGGCACCCAACGTTACTTTGTAAATGTCAGATTTTCTAAAGACAATTTGAACTTTGGTGACATCGCTTCTACCCCCCATCCTCCACCATAAACACTGACTTAATGTGTTACATTAATGCATAGCTTTTGAAATAAGATTATGATCCTTTGCACATTTCA
>NW_007581478.1:0-15775 GCF_000690725.1 Stegastes partitus | reverse complement strand
TGAAATGTGCAAAGGATCATAATCTTATTTCAAAAGCTATGCATTAATGTAACACATTAAGTCAGTGTTTATGGTGGAGGATGGGGGGTAGAAGCGATGTCACCAAAGTTCAAATTGTCTTTAGAAAATCTGACATTTACAAAGTAACGTTGGGTGCCACCAGATAATTTGTCTATCTTTTTCAGAAGTGTACTGTACTGAAGTAGATTTTGCAGGTATCTGTACTTGAGTATTCATTTTTCTGACGACTTTTTACTTTTACTCCCTACATTTGAACACAAATATCTAGACTTTCTACTCCTTACATTCTCAAAACTGGCTCGTTACTTGTTTTAACCTCCGCGGATGACGACATGACGTAAAAGACGTAACAACAGACGTCTTTATCTCTCCCAGCAGTGTGCAATTTGTCATTGAAGCTCAACACACCCCTGCTTGCTTCAGCTGCCTGCCAGAGGCTTTTTAGCACTGCAGAACTGATTTTCAGACCCAAAAGGGCACGTCTTCATTCAAAGAACTTTGAGAACCAGCTTCTACTGAGGCTCAATAAAAGATTTTGTAAAAGATTTCTGTTCGAGCACTGTGCAGGTTCTTAAAGGATGAAAACAATCCTATTTTGTTTGCTTAAAACTTTTTTCATTTCACAGTTATCAAAAGAGGCATTGCGTATCATTGAAGCTAAAAATTCATTTTTACTTTTCACTTTTGTACTTAAGTACATTTCTGAACCTGTACTTTCTTACTTTTACTTGAGTAAAGAAGTTGAGTCAGTACTTTTACTTTTACCAGAGTCTATTTTTTACACAAGTATCTCTACTTCTACTTAAGTAAAGAATGTGAGTACTTTTGCCAGCTCTGATCTTTTTTGGCTACAGATTATGTCCAGTATTTGCCTTTTGGTGACTCGGAACTGACTGTCTGATCCCTGTGCTGCAGCTGGTCAACCTCATTACTGGAAACTGAAACTTGATGCCTTGTTCTGTGCAATAGACTCTTTGCTGGAAACTGAAACTAAGAGAGTCTTGGAGATTTTCACATTCAATTATGGACCAGGTCAGGGGGATTGAGAAATGAACCACAGTAGAAATGTATACATCAAATTCTCTGTAAGATGAAAACTGATACCATAAAAATACACAAATCTAACAGTTATCAGACACGGGTTATATTTGTTGAAGACTTACTCATAATCTGAGATCTACTAATGAAAAGATCACATAATACTCAAGGTAAATGCAACTTAAGTGCAGTTTTTGTTGGTCTACAGACTTCTATAATATCTGGTTACCAATTGAAATTGTAAAGTTTGCTGTGTCAGATATTCCCACGGTACCTGAATGCAGCAGCAGACTCAGTGAGGAGAATGGTCACATAGGAAGAGGAGAAGTGATGAGCGTCACATACCTGCAGGGAGGCATCACTGCCTTATTTAGTAATTATGACAGCACATATTTCATCAGCTTGGGTGGTGGTATTCCATGAAAATCCCTGTGAATTAACTGAAGGTTTGCAGCTACACAGTATTTAGGCAGGTAGAATAGTGTATATATAAATGACAGTATCTGAACTACAGTTTATTGTGTCTACATTTTAGCCAAACATTTTACCAACCGAATGAATGTAATGTAATGTAAATGAATGTACAAAAAAAACATAAAAGCGAGATTAGGGAACCAAAGTCCATTCATAAATCTGAAATTTTAAAGATGGCTTGCATGTCATCTACCAATAAAAGTCGCCTACAGATGATTTACAAACCTCTGAAGCTGCTCTACAATTCGGTTCCTTGTCAAAAACAAATGTTTTAGTGATACAGTATATTATAATATTACTCTTACACTTTTCTTGCACCAAAACACACTCAATGGCCAAACAAATCAGAGCTAACCTATAGCAGCGCAATTAACTATAAGCTTGATGACTAAAATCCAAACTAATTTAAGTTTCTTGTATTTTGACAAGAAACCAGCCCAGTGAAGTAAAGTATTAATTTTGCATATTTGATATCAATAACATTTTTTTTTTTTTTTGCAAAATGCAAATCAGGATTTTAAGATCTTAAAAAAAACAACACACACTCAACAAGGCAGGTTTCAAAGCTTCAAGTGTAAAGATTTTATTCCTTGGAGTGTATTCCACAGTAACAGAAACCTCTGTTTGTTTAGGAATGTGTTATTGCCAGTACAAAAGACAGTAATGATGCACTTGAACACATCACGCAGGCATTCCACTCACTCACAGAAATGGCTGGAGGTATTGGCACTGCTCTGATCATGACTTCCTTTCTCTTGCCAAATGTCGACTTGTAATTAGTATATTGGAAAGTCATCTGAAAGTCTCTCCAGAGCAACAGCAGGATATATGAACGACAGTGATGCAAGCAGCATGTTCTTCTTCGGTCTTGCTTTCCTCTATTCGTCCCACAACTTTTCAGACTTCTCCCATTATTTACTCATGATGATTATGTGTCATGCAACCAGGTTACATTTTAGTTTCATTTACAACAACAATACAATTCAGCTCATCTGGTTTTCTTGATTTCGCCAAAGTTTTGATCCAGAGAAATAAATCACCCATTTCAAGTCAAACTTAAACAGCAAACACCTGAACATAAAAGATTGAGCGAGGCTGACCCAACAGCAGTGAATATGAAATGGGTCTTAGAAAACTTGCAGACCAGGTGTAGTTCCACAAGGCTGATAATCTGCTTCTTATCAGCATGAAAAGCAAATAATGTGTGGACGGTAACACAAGCGTAGCCTGATTTAACGAACAACTGCAAAATGAGTTTGATGTTATGAAAATGAGCACAGCAGCTGTCAAACAGGAGATGTTACATTTGGGTGGGAGAAAAAAAAAAGTTGGTCCATCTGATGCATAAAAGGTAAAGATTTGCTTTGACGTCTAAAAAGCTAAAACTACTTGGGCCCAGTTTGTTCAAGCTCAGCTACAGAATACGAACTGTTTCGTCGTTTGACAGCCTCCGTACAGAGTCGAGTAACAGTACTTCAGGAACACATCTGGTCTACAAGTTTCATCAGACCTACAGTAGAGAACAAAGAGTGCTAAAATTTAAAACACTAGTAAAACTCTAAATGCACATTTTGTGTCACTAATTTAAGTCACAGGACAATTACTAAACATATTTTGGTTGTGTTGATTTGGTCCTGAGAATCAATACAAATTCATCTTTTGCATTTGGCACCAATCACCCTGTAATTATACGCTAATAAAAATTGCACAGAAATACATTCGCCGTTTGCTCATCAGCTATTTCTTACGAAAAAGGCAATTTTTGGAATTTTTTTTTTTTAGCAGAGAAAATTCTTTCTACATATAAAAAGATGGAATTAAAAACTACTGTAGCACGTTGCAATGAGTACAAAAAGGAGCGTCGTCTTTCCTAAAATGCACTTGAGCCGTCAGTGTGGTTGTAGTTTCTATGAAGGAATTTCCAAAAGCACTGGTCTGATAACGTCTTCTTACAAAGTCCACAAGAGGTAGTAGAAATGGCTCATGTAAACAATAAATGGAACGGCCATTTGGTGCTGCTGTTGTGGACACACACTACTCTTTGTCTTACAGATGCACTAGATTTTTTCTGCAGTAACACTCATCACATTACATAACGTTTTAGGTAATGAGGTTTTAACTCCCGCTGCCTTTTGAGAGCATAAAGGGAGAATTTGTCGAGTGCAGCTGGTGCAATAGTCAAGATCAGAAGAGTCCAATTAGAAATGTGAAGAAGTAGTTTGCTAAAGTTGCTAAATCTAATCAGCATCTTGTCCTGTGTGTCCTTTATCCTGACACCAAAACTACTGAAAATAGAGGCATTTGGTTGTGATCCACTGTAATTTTACTCAAAATTAACCAAAAAACAAGCCTTACATATAATATTACATTCCTGATTTTCTTTTTTGTGCGTTTATAGTCTTAAAAGTGTAGCAAAATGACACCTGTGGTTGATAAAATGGCAGCGCCTGAGAAAGAAACCCAACTTTTCCACGTAATCTGAAACTATGATTGTTCACAGTTCAGCCCGGAAAACCGGAAAATATTCTCAAATCTGGCACGTTGAAATAAAACTAAATTCATATGCACACATGCCAGCTGGGTCCATAAGTAAGGTCTGATCTGATTGGTTATTGCATTTGGGTTCAAACACTGAGCTTTATAAATGAAGGGAAATAAAGTGAGAACAGGAGCTCAGTGACAGGCCAGCACACTGCAGAAGCTCAGTATTTGGGAGGATTCAGTAGCTGCTGGTTCCAACGTCGGTCTCATTCTTGGAGCAGAATGATATCGACGTTGTCGTGGACGCCCTGCAGAAGCAGCTCGCCTTGAAAGTTGATCACCTTCCTCTTTTTGGCGGCCTTCAGGGTGCCCACCAACGCCTCGAAGATGTTGGCACAGCGGTCGTCACTGAACAAAACGCCAAACTTGACACTAGTTTGGCCGTCAGCATCTGAAAGAAGACATGGGTAAAGCAGTTATTACAGATATGACAAATTAGTTTGGAAACTGATGGATTCAAGCACAGTTGAAGAGATAAAAGAAGTCATCAGGTAAGTAGTGTAAGTCATTTTCAAGCAAAAATGCTAAAATAGTTAAATGATCTAAACATAAAAGCATCAACTGCTTAAACAACTTCTAATTCACAGCAGTGAACCTGTGTAAAAACACGAGAGCAGCAGAATAAGACGGTTAGATTACAGATGGTTATCTCTTTATCTCAGATAACAGCCCACAGTTTTACAATAAGCCTGAAGCATCATGAGCCACATCACTTAACTGAGAGTTGAGACATGTTGGGAGGGCACCACTGAAATACTATCGAGGTGGTGTGACCCAGAGCTGGAGGTTATTTATGCTTCCAGCATTAGGAGTGGTGAGTTGGGACTATTAATCAAAACTACATGATTGCATGTTTGTGCTTTATTAAAACTCAGAGGATTCCGTATTGCATCCCACACACAACATATAATCACAGCCTTGACTCACTTTTGCTGCCGAGCCGCTGAATCTCCTGCACCAGCAAATTTATTTCATGTGGGACATCCATGGCTGCTGGAAGGCAAAACAAAATCAAGAGACAAACATATTAACATCAGACTTGTTAGCAGGACATAAGAGGAGCTGCAACAAATAATCGATTAGTCGACAGCTATAGCATTTATGGTCAACTTTTGATCATAGATTCATCAGTTTGAGTATTTTTTATTTATTTTTTTACTAGAAAAAGCGCATATAGAGCATATATGTGTCCCTCTCACACAATCTGTTGTTTTTCCGTTGTCGTTTGAAGTTTGAAGAGTCTTTGTTATTAGCAAGTCGAATTTCTTATTTTCTCAGTATTACTGTTTTACATGATAATTATCATATTTTAAGAAGAATATGGGACCTTTAAGTGACATTGAATGCTGCTTTGGTCATGACATGTGTGCCGAAGTTTACAAAACAAGGCTGTAATGCAGATTAAGTATTAACACTTCCACTCCCAGTGGTGGAATTGGATTACTAGCGAGGTAAGTCTAATTTTGACATTTTTCCGAATGGACTTTGGGACTGAGATTCTCTGCTGAGGAGAGAATGCATGTTATAGCCAGTACATCCATGAACATGCAACTAAAACTGATGATATGTAGACAAGAAACAGTTCTATGATCTTTGATTAAAGAGCAGAAGGGACTGCAGCCCTGAGATCAAGTAACAAGCTCCAACATGAGCAGGGCGGACTGTCAATGCGGAAATAGGGAATTAGCAGTCCCGGCTAGCCGCATCCGAGCACAAAGGCTGCCTTTAATTCATTTATGTTAAGCGTGTGCAGTGGATCTCCAGTTCTGAAAAACATCCACAGTTCAGGGATATTCTTTCTGACTTCAGGCAAAAAAGGAAATTTTCCTGTGAGCTGCAGATGTGGGCTCGCCGGTATCGTTAGCTTCTAGCGTCAGACAAATGATCTGGGAGAGGAACCGAGCTGAGTCCGCGACACGGATTTAATGTGTGACAAACTGGTTCATACAAGTCAACACCAAAACAGGTCAAATGCAACGCTTAACATACAAAGATTTTACCTGATCACTTGTGGTTCTTTTGCTTCTAAAGAGGTGATGGACGACTCACTCATCAGTCGGAACCGGTGGAAAATGTTGCTGCGTTCAGGGTCTCCTCGGAAAATGTCGGTTCTCTGTTTTTCTCTCTATATGCTGTTGTCTTACCCCAGATGCCTGAGCCTGGTTCTGATGGAGGTTTCCTCCTGTTAAAAGAGAGTTCCCACTGTCACCAAAGAGCTAGTCAAAGGGGAATCATTTGGATTTGTTGGAGTTTTCTCTGTAGTATAATAATGTAAGATCTTCACCTTACAACACAGAGCGCTCCAAGATATAGAAATATATCTGAGTGGGTTAAAAAAAAAAAAAAAAAGAACTAGCTCAGTAAATAATATATATTCAGCAGTGAAACCATATGACTGAAAGCTTCAGAAATGTTTGCATGAGTGACATTATGCTGTTTTCCCCTCAAAGACTAAATCTGTCACACTTGCCACTCAGAGAATGCTGCTGTAAAAAAGTGATGTTTGCAACAAGCTAAACATACCCGAGATTAAGTAATTATTGCATAATAGCAATTGCAAGGTGCCAAAATTTAGTTGTTGTTGTTGTTTTTTAACTGAAAAGGTTTTTTTTTTTTTAAATTTGTTTTCATTTGTGGTCAAACTCCCCATAACACGTGAAGGCAGCACCAAGGCTCATCTGACTTCATCGTGACACAATGCGATGCTTTCAGGGGCATTGGCCCATACAAGGTCCTGAGGAGGCTTGAGGTGTGTTGTCCTCCTTTCCTGTTGCTTCTTCTGGTCCTTCTCACAGCCGCTTAAACGGCTGCTCAACAAGCAGAGCCTCACTGTAACACAGAGACAGGCCCAGATGTTTGGCCATCAGAATCATTTAACATGCTGACTGAAAATAACATAATCAATGCAGAGTGCAGCCTCGTCTCAAAGGCATAAAGCAGATTGCATTGTGTTATTTCACTGCATTAAATGGCTTCCATCCCTTTTTTTCTGTGTTACTACTAAATCATTTATTTGGGAAGGCTGCGTTTCCATTGTGTTATTTCATTAGTACAAATGACTCTGATCCTCTTTCTTGCCATCATTTCACATTTTTATCCTCCATCCAATCCGTGTCTCTCTCATGCATTACAAACAATAAAGCATCATCATAATGTTTGACAAGTTGTGCCTTTGTGTGCTGTGTGTTGGAATGATGACAAACCAAACAGGCAGACAAACTCCAGGATTCTCTGTTCATCAGCTGGTATGTCCTGTTTTTTTTCCTTAAAAAAAAAAAAGAAAGAAAAAAGATTTGTGAGCATTCACTATCTGATGTCAAGAATATTGGCAATATCCCCCAGGAATATCCTCAAAACATAGCTTGATGACGCCCATTATTAATTTTTTCTAACATTATGTCACATTTTCATGAAATAATGTTACAATTATTCAACACAGAGAAACCTTTTTCAGTGTAACCTTTGTGAGACACAGAGTGTAACATCTGTATTCTAACCACAGTACACGCTCCATCAATTGCAAGTATTGGAATGAGTGCAGCTTTTATTATGAAATCACTCATCCGGGTCCCTGCAGACCAAGCGAGCTCGCGCTGCTCGGAGTCCAGTGACGTCAAACACGTGAAGTTAGATCACATGAGAGTGAGGTGACACCGGAAGTATGCACAGTCTGCCTTCAGAACAAAAGAGCTTTGTTGGCACAGTTTTCTCCTATTTGAATGATTTGTGTTTATCTTTAACAGTTGTCTTTATTTATTGATATTTGTAGCATGTATGATTCATTAGCGGAACATTCAAGGGAGATTTTATTGGAATTGCCATAAGAGCTGATTTTTATTTCTTTTTTGTTGTTTTTTTGCCTTACCAAACAGACAATTAAATGTATTCTTATCATCACAATAGTTTATATCCTAATAAGTTAAATGCACAGTTTTGTCTTTTCTTCATAAATAAAACATGACATGTTACTGTGACACTGACAATCAAAACAAAAAGAACCTGTAAGGCCTCTGCTTACATTATATTCCTCTTTTTAAAGAGTTTGTTGTGCTGGAATATTACTTGTATGGAAACTAGAAACACTGATTAATTTAGGAATATGCACTATGAAAGCACAACACATTCATGAATAGCTTGAATATTCAGACAGACAATTTGCCCATGAGCTGAAACTATGCTGTAAGTGACTGTAATCATGTATTAAATTTAAAGAAAATAAAACAATAAAAACATCTCCAGCTGATGGTATAAACACAAAACTATTTAGGAATGTGCACCATGTCAGTTTTGGCTTATGTCTACATACAAGACAGCAAAACACAGCTTGCTAGAATAGTTTGTGAAAATGTTATTTTGACTCGGTTTTGACCAGTGGTAGTAGTAGTAGTAGTGGCACATTTCAGATTAAAGCCCAAGTGTCTTATAAATAACCCAGTTCTAAATTTGTTTGTTTGTTTGTTTGTTTTTGTCACAAAAGAAAGAATTGTGGAAAAAGTTGCTCTGGATCTCTCCACCTGTTCTTTCAACCATGTGTTAAAGTCCCCAAAAATAATGTCATACGGTTGAGTTAAAATGTTGTTACATTACTTTACGATGTGATTTCTTTTATTGAGATTTTCCATTTGGATGAGCCTTATAACAGGCCATTAAAGTAACTCACAAAATATGCCAACGGGTAGATGAGTCAGAACGAAAAAAAAAAAAACATTTAGATTGCTATTCTGTACGTTTTTACTATAAATTGCTTTCGTTTGAAAGTTAGATCTTGAGACTAAGGACAAATTTTTTTTATTTTTTATTTAGTCAGTTCCACAGTTAGCAGATTTACTCTGATTATCACTAGTTTTCAGTTTAGGGGCTGGTGCTATTAGACTTTATGGGCAAACTGCCACCCTCCCTTCCCTTGTTCACACCTGCATCTCTTCTCCCTGACTCATCCATATAACTACTAAATACAACCCATGAAAACAAGCATTTCCAAGGCATACCTTTACATGTGACTTTAGCTCCGTAAATCACAAATAAAACCGATTCCATATCTTACAGTTTGAGAACCACTGGTCTAGCCATTCATCACTCACTGAGATATTATTGCAGAAGATGATGTAGGGACAGAGCACAGCACGCCACATTTCATGATAATTTTATTTCCAATTAATTTGTAAAAAAAAATCCTGAGCAAAATCCCCAATGTGTCAAGATTCTAACACTTGAGATTCTGACTGAGCGGTGTAACTCCGACGCCATACGCATGTTTTAATTTGAAGAGTCAAACCGGAAGTCCCCTGCCAATTCCAGCTGACTTGACGCTGGTGGCAGGAATGGCGGCTATGATTACTAGAGGAAGGAACCCAAAGACCCTGAAACTTTACTTCTAACGGCCCCGCAGAGGAATTTGTTTCCAGCGAAACGCAGAAGCACCATCCTACACCGGATTACAGAGAGAAGGAGTGCTACGCCGTGAGATTAACGCGGTAGATGTCCGGGTCGAGGAGGTGGACGCACTTTGCGACTTGCTAGTTAGCCTAACGTTAGTGCCGCTGACTTTGATTGAAGGTAGCAGTTAGCTCGCTGCACTACTAGCCAGCTGTTGGCGACTTGGCTTGGCTGGCCCAACAAGTTAACTTAGTGATTAACTGTGTGAAAGCATTCCTTATTTGATTGTTCGGGCTGGGGTCTGTTCTCTGGGTTAGTCGACAGTATTGGGGACCTTTACAGAGATTGGGAGCACACGACAACAAGTCGACACGGCGCGTAGTGAACATTATTACAGCTAACCCTGAACGTTAGCTTGGCACTAGCTAAGTTGGGATCCTGAAGTCTCGCCCATTTTTGGATCCTGCCCCAGCCATTGGCTAAGGGCTAATCAACAGCCAACTAGTCTGCTTTTCAGGGTCAATTGGTACTACGATGGAAAGTCTAACGCTGACTGATGTCGAGCAGAAATATTACTCGGATTTGTTCGTTTACTGCGACACGGACAACACCAAAAAAGTGGCTTCCAATGGGAGAGTTCTTGACCTTTTCCGGGCGGCCCAGCTACCCAGCGAAGTTGTCCTGCAGGTAAGCTAGCTTTAGCAAGTGCCAGTTTTCAAACTGTTCACGTTAAGGCTGTGTGGCTGAGCACGAAGCGAGGCGCTGGTAATGGGTAAATGGTAAAGTTGGCTGGTTGTTAGAGCTGACCTGTCAGCCAGTTTAGCAGTGGTTAGCCGGGGTGGTTAGCAACGCTGCGCAGCAAAAGAGACACACCTTCTTCTGGCTAATGTTAGCCTTAGCCAAAGAGAGTAGGCAGCCAAGTCACATAGTTAGCCAGAGCTGAGACATTAGGCTTTAGCTGACATTTTATACACAAAGGGGGAGCTGGTGTATCGATTCCTGGTTTCATTTGTAGGTATTTGTTGAAAGACGTCCAGTGTTTAAGAAATAATGTGCTCATCAGCCCCTTGCTTCATATTACTGCCCACTCTTTCCTGTCTTCTGGCTCCATCAACATCTGCCTCTCTGTTAGTCGCTGAGCTGACATGGTGGAAATGCAGAGCCAATGTCACATTGTCTACTGGTCATTGTGACTTATAACACTTACTACATACCCAGATGTCAGTCTGTTTCTTACACAGACTTTTTAAAATATGTATTAACCCTCTATGACATTAGTGTCTTGTCAGGTTGCTATGTTCATGTTATGGTTATAATCCCATCCGGAGCAGATCCCTGCCCAGTCCGGTCACTCCGAGTCATGAGCGGCCAGTTAAACTGCAGCAGCTCATTCTTGTGACTCCAGGTCTCTCAGCAGGCCAATATTTGCAGTTTGTGAGTCAGCATCCTTTTCAAGGTCAACAAGGGGAGCTGTGTGGTGAAAGAATTAGGCAGCCTTATAATCCTCCACTTTCAAAATCTACACTGAACACTGTGAGGCCCTGCCAGCCACATACAGCTACAGTGTCATGTTGTAACAGGCCGAGAAAAGTGACTGGTGCTTTGTATCCACACATACTCACATTAAGTCCTTTGTCAGCAAGAAAGGGATCAGTGAGCTGTGGCGGGCTGCTGCTGCTGCTGCTGTGGTGGTGGTGGTGGTGTGGCGGCTCTCAGTGCTGATGGACTCACACTTGAGGAGTTTGCCTGCTGTTATGAAGTTTAATACCATCCACAGGTTTCAGCTGTGTTGCTCGTCTTTATGTAACCACACTATCTCCTGTGTGTATTAACGCACATTTCAAACAGCTCATAGTTTCACATGTGTTACTCTATCAGACATTTTGCACAAGACCTGCTCAGTGTGACGTAAAGCACAACAAAATATCTGATAATCAGACTTATTACTGTCAAGACTCACTGAGCGCCTGCCAGGTGAACACAACAAGAGACTGTTGCTTGTGCTGTACTGGTGCCTTGAACAAGTACAACATATCAGTGTTTACAGCGTTGTGTTTAATCATGATGTAGGAACACTTTATCCAGTTGTGAAAGCAAACTTTAAAATGTAAGTCATGTGTTGTTTTTTTGTCTTTATGGTTTGTTTCTTGGATATTTCAAGTTTCCAATGTATATTTTGTCACAGATAAGACCAGCTCTGTTGTTTGGATCCGTAACGGTTGATACCAGACTCTCAGATGAAAACACTGTCGCTAACTGTTTGTCCTTGCCCTTGTGTGTGGGTTTAGATCACAGAGCTATGTGGAGCCACTCGGCTGGGTCACTTCGGACGGAGCCAGTTCTACATTGCTTTGAAGCTCATTGCCATCGCCCAGTCTGGGCTGCCCCTGAGGGTGGAAAGCCTCAACTCGGGTGAGTTCAAAATTGAATTCAATCATTGTCACTGTCTGGGGCACCTTTTTTGGCCCGTTCTTCTCCTTGGTCGTACAAGCACGGATTACCAAACAGTACCATCGCATAACAACTCTGGCAAATGCTGCTCGACTTCTCTTTTTAGTTTTAAGCTTTTGCTGCACCGGGGAGGTCATAATCTTTTATTTCAGAAATGATAGCTTACTGAATGTTAAGGGTCATGGCTCAGAAAGTCAGTCGTCTGTTGTCCTTCGAATCTAAAATATGTGCTCAGAAGTTTAGCAAAAAAAAAAAGATGCTTTCAGCTATGAATTATACTCAAAGGCTAAGTAAAAAATATTTTGTGAAACATTTAAATAATCCAGCTTCTTGGGAAAGGCCTATACATGGATAAACACGATGCCTGTTTCCTTTCTCGTGTACATGTGTTACTGGAAGGTGCATGTTATCTTTCCTTGATGTCTAATAAATATAGAGGCCTTGTAATCTCTACAGACTGCAGGCTGTGCTATTAAGCCCAAGAAAAAGATAAGCTGGTGCCTTTGAAATCTGTTTTAAAATGAGACGTTTTTGAAAAGCCTTCATCAAACCTTCTGGATGCTTTCAAATGTTGTCAGTAAACACATCATCCTTAAATAAAAAACAGTTCATCTTAATCAGTTGGTAGGGCAGGATGACCCCAAATTGCTGATTATGTTTGTGCACAAAGAAAAAAGAAAGTGCAGCTGATATCCTAATATTTGTGTTACTGGATGATGAGATCTTATTTCAACTGGTTTTCTATTTGTCTTAACTAAACAGAGGTTGTCGTCTAAACTCCGGAGGGTTTAACTGCAAAACTGTGTTTTTGTGTTTGTCTCTGGTGCCACTGGGAAGGTGTTTCAGTCACTCACTGCACAAAGTTACTTGTTTGGCCTGAAATATTGCAACACACTGAAATGATTTCATAATTTGATTCAAACCAAAGGAAGCACCACTTCCTCGTAGCAAAATGAACACAAAATGGTTGTTAGGTTTAGGGATGTTTGAACTTTCTATAAAGTTGTTGCTGTCTCAACAGTTGACAGAGGTAATTTTACATAGGATTGAGTTAAAAATGATACTTTGTGCTCTCAAAAAGCCTAAACTCACTGTGACTGTGTCAAAATGTTGGATAGCATGTTGTTGCAGGAGCTGAATCTTTTTATGTGTGTATGAGAAGCATTCATAGAAAACTGTGCATGGAATACAGCGATAGTGTTGATTCAGTTGTCGTGTCTTTACTGTTTACTAAAAGACAGGAGCACATAAGACTCCTGTCTTTTCAAACACGATTTTGATGAGACTGTAGACTTGGACTTGTGAATGGATATTTTTAGTTGCTTATGGGACTGTAATGAAGTTTTTTGTTCATATAGTTGATTCAAAAGATTTTACACAAACAAATTCCCTGCACAATTTTACAAGTTCTTAAAGTGCTGATTTTGCAGGATCAAACATCCAAAAGAGAAAAATATTTGATTTGCTGTAATTGATCATATTTCTGATCCTGGAAGCAATACATGATTAGGATTTTTGCTGAAAAAAAAAAAAACAAAACAAAACCACTGACTGATTATTGAAACCCGTGGTGGTTTAATTTTCTTTCAGCGAATCAGTTTATTGCTGAATCATTGCAGTGCCGGTGGGCTGTATGCAGCCAGATATTGCTTGTGTCTGTATATATGTTGACTAACTAGATGCCAAAGGAGGTTTGAGGTTTGGTTCGATTACTGAAAAGCTCTGAGGAATTAATTTTTCAGTTAAAAATTGTCACAGTTTGTATCTTACTTATGATTCTTTAAAAAAGAGAGTGAGATTGTTTTCATATTTTTCTATCCCTTTATAAACTGTTTGCTCCTTAAAATATGTATTGGTAATATTATTTAAGATATTAAGATGATGTGAGTTGGGGTTTTGTATGCCGACTAGACTCCCCTCAGATTACAGATAAGAATCTAACACAACACAAACTTCACTTATTTGATCACCATTTGGTTTGGATTCTATGAGTCCTTGTTATTTGTTATCTCCAGGATTACAGTCCATGACAAATCACTTCCTTTAAATATTAACCCTCCAGTAATTTCTGTGTAGTTTGGGAGTTATATTTATATTTTACACTCTTTACATCTGACTTTTTTTTTTTTTTACACGTCTAGATCGTTACTTTCTGCCTTGCTTACTTCATTTTTGTGTTTGTTTTTTTTGTTTATTTTATAACACAGATGTTCAGAATTGGTAAACAAACCAGAGCTGAAGTAGATTTTTTCAGTTTCATTTATCAGATGTTGCATTTCCACATTTTATAAATGCAGTATTTACTGCACCATCGGAATGTTGGATAGATCTACATTCCCTGTGCTTCATATTGAGGAAGCAGCTCTTTCTGAAAGCAATAAATCATACTGTTAGTTCTCATTATACAGCTGTCACTCCCTTCACAAACCATATAAACCCCAGCTGATAGCAGCAAATGTATGCCCCTACTTAAGGCATTCTGGGAAATGCTCGGAATCAGTAACTGAGACAGAAGCAGATGAGAGAAACACATCCGCAAAATAAACACCACCGTGTGATGATACCTGACAACTGCAGCACGCTAAAGAGTGATTTGGTCACCATGATAAGTGTGTTATGTCACCTGACTTTAGTGTGTGTCTCACCAGTCAAGGACCTGCCGCTGCCCAGGTTTGTGGTGGGGAAGAATGAGGCAGAAGCGAGACACGCTGCACTGTACCAGGACACAGATAGCCAGGGCTTGTACCCAGCCCCTGGTACTGCAGTAATACCCAGACCACCGGGCCGGGGCCACCAGAACAAGAAAGGTCCCCCCTCATCCACATCACTTCCGGTCCACGAGGTCATCCAGCCGCTAGCACCCAGCATAGAACCACAGGTCAGTGACTTTACTGTCCCCATGTGGACACCACTGTTTCTTAAATACTGTCACTTTAAACTTGTTAATGGTTTATACCATGTTTGCCTTTGTTCCTCAAATGCACAAAATACAAAGCTACATGATAGCAGAAGAGAGCGCGTCACTTCTGCAGTCATAATTTCATTTGTATGTGCATACACAGTAAATGAAAGCAATGAGTTCAACAAACATACTTCACAACATAGTACACACACTTTATGTTTCTGTCAACAGCTGAACCCAGCAGTTACTGGAGATAAGCTGCTGGGGAACTGCTGTTTCCTGTGCGTGTTTGATTACTTGTAGCTCCAACTACTTCAGTTCTCTATGTGTTGACTTACTTGTCAGTTATGTAGCTCTCTTCCTTGACTCGTTTCTGTTTGTATCTGGTGGCTTGACCATCCCATATCCGTGACGATGCAGATAAAACAAATTTTCAAATTGGCTTTTATTGGCCTTTTCTTGGTTTGGAAGTGGTGTGTTTAAGATTGAAATCTTGCAGTATAAGAGATTGGATCTGAGTGTTAACACCCATACCACTTAAAGCAAAAAAAAAGGCTGTAATGGCGACATTTTTACTCAAATTCAGTGTCTTCACTAATACTCACTGTTTTTATTGATTTCTGTATTAAATCCTGCAGTTTTCTTATATGTTTATTGAATGTCTTGTTTAATCTACTTATATATGTATATATATTAAGGGTTTGATTGTTTTTCCACGTGTTAGCAGCCTGAACCGACATCCCCGGTGGTCTCACCTCACCAGTCTCCCCCCACCTCCCCTCCCTCCTGGAGGAAACACAAAAGGCAACACAGTGGAGGAAATGCAGACAGACAACCAGGGGTGGCTGCAACTGGAGTTGTGTGGACACAGTTCAGAGAACCACAAACGGGTAACATCCACCGACCCACTGCTCAGTAGTAGTTTCTTAATAAGAGTACTTGTTCACACTACAATGTTTGAGTTGGTATGTT
>NW_007581477.1:0-15872 GCF_000690725.1 Stegastes partitus | reverse complement strand
CACAGCTGGGTGCACGAGACTCTGGTCTCTGCTGCTGCATCCTGATTCAAACAAACCAGAGACAATTCAAAGACTTTCAGCTGGAAGAAAAGATGAATTCTAAGCAGACTGTCGGCAGCTGTTAGAACCACATATAAAACCAGTAAGAACACAGAGGATGATCTTTGCTCAGCTGTGTCACAAATGTTCATTCAGTTACACACTAAACGCAAATATATATATATGCAGATAGATAGATACTTTATTAATCTCTTTGCACGAGGCCCTATTTGTACTCTGTACAAGGGCCTGTAGGGCCTTGTGCTCAGCCCGTGGCACTAATAATGTTGGTGATCCTGACTGACCTGAAACAGGAACAGTTTAGTCTGATTTAATGTCAGAGTGAGATTAAAAAAATAAAAAAAGAAAGGCCTGATGTCTTTTTATACAGTGGATGTAAACGTCTGGTTTCAACTGGATAGATAGATAGATGGATAGATAGATAGATAGATAGATAGATAGATAGATGGATAGATGGATAGATGGATAGATAGATAGATAGATAGATAGATAGATAGATAGATGGATAGATGGATAGATAGATAGATAGATAGATAGATGGATAGATAGATAGATAGATAGATGGATAGATGGATAGATTATAGATAGACAGGTGGTGACCCAGACAAGGAAAATGGCAACCGCAAAGAAAAGGAAACTTTGGACTTAATTAGAAAGACAGTGAGTGAAGTATTGGCTGTGGGAATGTCAACACTTCAGGCCGAGTTAAAGAGAGACCTCTCAGAATTCCGTACATGTTTCCTGGAGGACATTAATAAGAAACTCGACGAGGTAACAGCAGACGTGAAGGCCCTAAAGCAACAAAACTATTAGCGTGGAAACAACAGGCAGGTAACACTATTCACAAAATAAGAGACCCTGTCACAAATAAGATCACTCGCAGTTGAGATGGAACATACACAGCATTTGAAACATACTATAAATCATTATAATCTCAGGAAAAAACGGTGAGCAAACACACAATTACTGATTTTTTGAATTCACTGGATCTCCCTGCACTAGGCAAAGAAATTAACGACAAGATAATTTCACCAATAACAACAAAAGAAATAGAAAAAAAGCCATTTCAAAATTGAAAACTAATAAATTACCTGGCACAGACGGCTTCCCCCCAAAGTGGTACAAATCTATGAACAAACACCTGCTGCCATTGATGGAGCGATGCTTTAACCAGACTTTAAGAGAAGGCCTCTCTCCCCCATCTTGGAGGGAGGCCTTCATATCAGTCATCCCTAAAGAAGGAAAGGACAGACTGAACTGTAAAGCGTATAGGCCTATCAGTGTTCTAAACACAGACTACAAACTCTTTACGACTATTCTGGCAGGTAGACTGGAAGCTGCAATGACCTTCTTAATAGATGAAGACCAAACAGGATTCATAAAAAACAGACCAACTCAAGACAATATAAGAAGGACCCTGCATATTATTGAACAGAATAATAGGAATAAGGCTCGTGCTGTAGTCCTCAGTCTGGATGCTGAAAAAGCCTTTGACTCGGTGGGCTGGGAGTTTCTATACCTAGTAATGAATAGATTTGGCTTCAGTGAGGATTTCATACACTGTATTCATACCCTTTATTCCTCCCCTACAGCAAGAATCAAGGTTAATGGTCATCTTACTCATTCAATAACTCTCCACTGTGGCTGCAGACAGGGCTGCTCCCTCAGCCCTCGTCTCTTCAACTTATTCATCGAACCCTTGGCCCAAGCAGTATGTCAGGAAAAACGTATACAAGGTATCNTCCACAAATCCTCTTACTGCTCTGCAGACGCTCAGCCAGCTTCTCCTGCTTCATCCTCCTCAGGAACAACACTGTGATCTGCTCAAACATCTCTCTGCTGCTCCTCTCATCTTCATCCTCCTCCTCATCCTCCCTCTGACTCTCGGAGCATTGTGGGTAATCTGGACGCAGAACCTTCTGCATCTTCTTCAGCTCATTCTTCACAGAAGTCACCATGTTGTCCTCCAGCAGCTGGAACATAGAGATCAGTGGATCATTAAAGTGGTTCATGGTCTGAACACGGCAGCATGGACACTGTTAGGACCTGAAGGATCCTTCAGCACTTCATCTGTTCTCGTGTAGTTCACCGTGAAGAGTCAGTTTGTACATGTACACACCATAAATATGGAGTCCAGCTCTGGTTGATGCTGCTGGTCAGACGGAGCTCTGGGAACCTCTGAGCTCTGCTGCTCAACTCTGTGGAGGGAACATCATGTTTAAGGAAAATAACTGACTCATTCATAATTAATAATGACTTATTAGCTGCAGCTCCACTGTCAGAGGAAGAAGTGGACATGAAGGAGTCTGTACTGTGTGGAGGGAGAATATCAGGAGCTGACGATCAGATCAGAGTCAGAGGCAATGACATGATGAAATTCCAGATAAGTTATCTGGTGGTACTCCTGATTTTAAATGAGTGCAGTTTAATCATTAAATGTAGTTAAACTACAGATCAAAACTTAAATGTTGTGGTGACACCCTCCTCTACTACGAAGCTCTGGACCCAGACAGGATTCATCTTCTCAGGAGAGTCAGATAAGAACAGAGTTCCGTTTGAAGTTCTTACCTTCCATCAGCAGGTTGTCCATCTTTAAAGACAACAGAAAGCGCCTTAGAGTGGTCAGACTTCATGGACACACAGCTGGGTGCACGAGACTCTGGTCTCTGCTGCTGCATCCTGATTCAAACAAACCAGAGACAATTCAAAGACTTTCAGCTGGAAGAAAAGATGCTCAGTAAGAAGGTCAGCATTTCATTCTGAGTTTCTACAGCACACCAAAATGCATTACAGTGCACCAACATGCAATAACTTGTACTAGCATGTCGCGACATGCACCAATGCCCAGTAGCATACCGATCAACCCGATAAACATGCACAAACCTACATAACAGACACTAACATGGACTGACATGTACAACACCCCAAACCCACTACTCCGCACTAAAACATGCTAACACACATTACATTCACCAACATATCACACAGCAGCAGATAGCGTGACAACATGCTGTGTTTGGATCAGATGTACAAAGTGGTCCAACCAGTTAACACACTTCCTACATTTTTCACTGATGAGAGCTCAGATTGGAATAAAACTGCTGCTGATTCTACCTGAAAACCACTAAAAAGAAAACATGCAGATCCTCTGACAGAAACTGAATAAATAAAAATTAGACTCTGCCAGAGAAATCTGAAGGGTTAACAGGATGCTGTGAAACTACTGTCAGTCCAGCACTGATCAGCATACTGATCCTGTTCAGACATGTACACATTCATCTGCAAGAGTTCTCACCTGCTGGACTCACCTCAGGTCCACTTAGAGACACTTTCCACCTTCATCTGTCGATGAAACACTGAGAGAAGAAGCTGCTCGTTCCTCCTGCGTCCTGGTTTGATCTGAAGATGCTGCCACGCCCATAAAACTTCAGCGTGCAAGTCCAGGCAGAGTGACAAGTGTTTTCTTTGCCACACCTCAGATAGAAAGTCAGTTCTGAACATTATTCTCTGGGCTGTAAATTACTCAAGAGCTGACAGGAACTTTCACTTTCTGTTTCTTTGTCCATTAAAACCTTCACATGAGTTGGAGTTGGACAGAAAAATGGGGGGAGGACATGTGGGAAAAGGTCATGAGCGGGATTAGAACTCATGACCTCCACATCGGGACTGCAGCCCTGTGCATGGGATGCCAGCTCAACCAGGTGAGCTATAACGGCGCCCCAAATGTGATGCATTCTTTGACAGGGAGCCAGTGGAGATTTTGGAGGACGGGGGTGATGTGATCACGGGAGCGTGTGTGGGTAAGGAGACAATAAAGTTCTATTCTATTCTAGATCTTTTGCTGTAAAGGTGGCGCAGACGGTGCAGGTCTGGTGAATAAGGTTCATAGAGCAACAGCTCAAAGCCACATCTGGCTGCTTCTGCCACCTTTGCTGTGTGGACAGGTGCAACAGCAGCAGCTCCAAGTTTTCCTGATTGCATATATATAGACACACACACACACACACACACACACACACACACACACACACACACACACGGTCCTCTGTATACTGTCTTAGAGTCTTGCTGCATTTGTTTTATTGAGCCAGTAACCAGGAGGGAAGAGACACCAGTCACCTGATGGACTGGTATCAGCATCAGGACCAGAGTCCAGCTGTTTACCACAGTCTGCGGAAGAGCACCTTACAAGATTATGAAATGTCCTAAAGAAGTCTTAAAATCAGTTGAAAGATATTTTAATAAGTGTCCTACAAATAAATAAAATATTCCAAATAAAGATTAGAATGTCAGAAAAACATGACTGATAATAAAATGTTTCTACAGTAAAATAATAAAATGGTCCAAATCTGTAAGAAAAATCAAAAATGTGTCGTGGAAACACGTTGCTAAAATGTTTGACAGTTAACAAGAAAATGTCCATAAAGCATCTGAAATATGTCCAAAATCTGAGAGGAAATAAAGAGTAAATAAAATATGAATGAAATGTCTGCTGTTTCCAGTTGATCCTGATAAAGGAGCTGCTGATTGATCTCTGAGCTCCACATACTGATGCTCTGTCCAGATGGTGAGCAGCTGATGTTGGACTTCACCATACAGATAAATAATAATAATATGATAAAGTTTCCACCTGCTGTGATTTGCTCATCTCTTCCTGGTTACTCCTGAAGTGCCCATGAGCTCTAAAGGTGGAATCCTGCTGACCTCTGACCTCCGGTCACATGAGCGGCGGCTTTAGTCAGTACCTGGATGGAGTTCTGAGCCGACAGAAGACGCAGAGCGCCGGCAGCTCGGAGCTCCGCAGCCTGGAGCCTGGAAACGGCTTCCCACAGTCCTGACACTGAAACACAGACACAGCTCACGTCTGTCAGCCTGCAGGTGCTTCAGTTTACGTGTGGTGGCTTTAAAACTGGATGAAAACTGGAGAAACTTCTTCATCTGAGCGTCGACCGTTTCTCACTGATCTCACATCGGTCTTGTGCAGTTTAAAGGTTCTGATGTTTCCTTCATCATCTGACTTTGTTCACTTCAGCTCAGAAAACTATGAAACCCACAACAAGACCTTCCCTAAGAGACCTCCTGAACTCTGACGTCTGTTTTATATTCCAGAGAAGTTCTTTCAGTACCAAGTGACCACTTGGTCAAATACAGATGTTTTCAGTCCAATGACTCTTTTTTCAGTTCAGGTTTTGTTTTCAAGTCAAACTCTCCTGTTTGGACCCAGACTGAAAATGGTTCTGAAGGAGGTTCTAAAGGTTCCTGCAGTCAGAACATGAACAAAGGTTCAGGTGGTCCTGCTAGTTCCTGCAGCAGAAAACCGTTTCTGTGTAATATTGTCCAGGGCCTCATAAACACCCTGAAACAGGCGAACAGGCAGCAGTCGGTTGAACTTGGTGACATGAACACTTGAGAACAGATGAGGAACCTTGAAGGACTCTGACCTTGAGGATGTGGGTTTCGGTTCCTTCAGTCTTCTTATTCTGCGTGAAGTCTGGGATCTCCTTCATGTTCTCAATGTCCCACAACCGAACCGTCCCGTCCTGCAGGTGATCAGTGGAGACAAGATCAGTGTGCTGCAGGTTCTACAGGGTTCACTTAAACTGAGGACGGCTGAAGACACAGAGCAGAACCAGAGGTCTGTTGTTCTGTCCCTGATGACAGCCAGTGAAACCAGCAGACCAACCACCTCTCTGGAGCTCAGACGAGTCAAAGATTCACCTTTTTAAAAACTCCACAGACGCGATTAGAGTTTACTGTTTTGGTTCCTGGAGACGTGTCATCCTGCAGGTTTCCTCTGCTCTACGTGTCTGACGGGGAGTTCAGGGATTCATCCTCACGTCCGACCAAAGAATCGCAGGTTTAAGGTGTGAATCTTGAATTCATGTCTGCATGATAAGAACCTGATACGTGGAGTCGTGGACGTCCTCCTCTGTTCATCAGGTGGCTGTTTCAGTTTCACAAAGATGGGGAACCTCTCTCCTCTAAAATTTCTTCTGCTGGGATGAGAACATCTTCAAGAACCAAAGAAAGACGTTGAGCTGCGTTCTACTGAAACACTTCAGGTTATCATGACCTGGATGAAGCTACACAGACACAGCTTTTAAGAGCCAATTTTCTGCCTTTTACTTCCTTCTTTTCTTCAGTGTGTTCAACAGCTGCCTTTGATTCACATGTAAAAGGCCTAATAACTTCACTCTGACTCATTCTGGACAAGCTTCCTTTCATTTTGGGTATTTTTTTGGCATTTTGAACTTTAAAATAATCAGTAGATTATTCAACAGTAGAAATAATTTAGAACCACAAAGACACAAGATGAAAGACTCCCAGTAACTATAGAGACACAACATCAGCAAGAAGCGACACAAAACAACCACAACGGAGACACAAAAAGAGACAAAACCATGTAACGAGGTAACGAGGTTCAAAATGACGAGAAAGTGATGAAAATGAGACACAATATGACAGCAAAGCCAAAGCAGTGACACCAAACAACCCTGAAGTGAAGCTTGAATAAGTCACCTGATTATTTTATGTTGATTGTTTTACTGTCATCAATCTCTGAGTCACTTTAAATGAAAACTGTCTAAATGTTGTGGTTTGTAGCTTCTTAAATGTGGATATTCTCTGATTTCTTGTATTTCAACATTTTCTGACATTTTAGAGAGACAGGATGTGGAACTGATCTGGTGTCAGTTTCTACCAGGTCCAGTGTTCAGACTGAGACACCTGGATGGATGTAGAACTGATCTGGTGTCAGGTTCTAGCAGAACCCAGATGTGTTCTTCCTCCTAAATGTCATGTGTCTATCTGCTGTTCTGGTGAAGTTCTGAGGCTCAGAAATGATGGAAAAAGTCCATTAAGGTGATCAATCTGGACCCTCCTCTGTGGACTTCAAGGACCTGGACCTCTGGAACATTCACAGTCTGAAGGTAGAACTCTGGTCAGTAGATAAAGGTTCTGCAGATACAGAACCGGCTGGTTCTGAGGGGCGCTGGCTGGTTTTGCTGCCTTGCTCAGAGGCCTTACCATCAGCAGAGAAGCTGCAGGAGCTCACGCTGCCTTCGTGGCCTCTCGCCAGCGTTGTCCCGCCGTGGGTTCGGAACCCTCCAGCCTGCAGGTCCCACAGCTTCAGCGTTTTATCCCAGGAGGCCGTGTACATGAAGCGCCCGCTGCTGGTGAAGCAGCAGTCGGAGACCACGTTGCCATGGTTACAGGGAAAACAACAACAGGAAGAGGGAGGACAATATCATAACAATTATAACTTTATTTGTATTGCACCTTTGAAAACAACAATTCACAAAGTGCTTTGACAGGTAGAACATAAAATGCAGGGCAGGGTGAAGACAAGTAAACCTAAATGATAAATAGAAAGTGCATGAAATCACATGTAAACACAGACCATAAAAGAAAGGACAGGTAGTTAAAAGCTGGTTAAAAGGACGACATCACACAAGGGGTTTACGAGAGAAGCTGAAGAGAAAATCCAGGATAAAAACAGATTAAGATCAGGAGGTTAGAAAGAGAGACTACAGGCAGTACAAATGTTAAAATGGATAAATGGGCAGAGAGTGATCAAACAGAAATCAGAGAACTTTAATGAAGGAGAATCTATAAAAGTGGGTTTTAAGAAGTGATTTAAATGCAGTCACTGATTCAGCGAGCCTTATCTCTGATCTCCTTATCTCACTCCAAAGCTGAGGGCACAACCCTTCATAGGGCACTCCGTGGAATACTTGGAAAATAAACATTTCAACCCTAGGCTGTTATTGGACAATACTACAAGATATTTTTACTTTTGTAACGTTAAAAAAAAACAAAAAAAACCCTTGAAATCAAGATAAATAAAGCTACCATATATGGTAACCTGCCCATCTGTGGTTAAAAAAAAGGGAATTTATAATAAATAAAAGAAAAAGCAACAAAAAATATTTATTTAGAAACATTTCAGTTTGAGGTGATGATACACAGCCAGTTACACAGCGTTCATAAAGTTCATCTAGTACTGTTGTTCTGGGGGTCGTGGTTTTGGCTCTGATCTAAAAAAAAACCCCACATCAACACGGAGTTCAATGCAAACCAGTACCAAAGCGTTTATAAAGTATCTGGAACATTGTATAGTGACCTTTTTCGTGAGGTAGTGATACTGGCACTGATATAAAAACTAAATCAAAGGTCACGTATCCCCATAAAGGGATAAACCAGATTTATTAAATCACATGGAAATCACGTTTCTGTTCAGTTTCATTGATCCGGAAACGTCTGTCGGCCACTCCCCGCTGCTCAGAGCTGACGGTTAACGAGAAGCTGACGTCTGGTTCTGAGCTTTGGTATCATTCATTTGTTATACTTGCATCTAAACAGGCTGTAGTTTCTAAAGAGCCCAAATTGTGCAAATTTACACGAGTATGACTGTGGACTGTAAAACGGCTTTACAACACACTGGATGATAGGTGGAACCAAATAAAGAATATGTAAAACTTCTTAAATGTGTTGTTGTGTCTCTACAGGTCAAGCTCGTTTGTCCAAAGTGTCAAAATGAGTCCAGGATGACTTGAAATGTGTCCAAAATGACAAAAAAGAGTCAGAAATGACTTAAAATTGATCCAAAATGACTCAAACTCAAGTATATATAGAACACTGGAGAAATGGAGGAAACAGAAATAAAGAATACGGACTGTTTAATATTTCTGTTGTGTCTAGAATCACTTTAAATGACTCCAAAAGTACTTGAAACGTATTTAAAACGACAAAAAATGGTCCAAAATGATTTCAACTGAAGTTTGCTGACCTTTGCTTCCTCTTGCCCACTGAAGGGCAAGAGGAAGCAAAGAGAAGAAAACGGATTGTTTAACGTGTCAAAACCTGAATGACTCAGAAGTTGTTAAAAATAACTCAACAGTTGTTCAGACTGACTTAAACTTTGTCCAGAATGAGCTATAAAAAAATCTAACACAGAACTAAGACGGAAATACGGGCTCCTTAACCCTGACAAAACCAGAACTAAAACAATAAACCGAAGGGAACCAGGACGTGTGACGGGTCTCAGGACCTTTCCTTTTCTGGTTCAGACTGTTGATGAGACAGTCCTGCTCAGTGTGAGCTCTGCTGTGACGGTGAACCTTATGCAGCATCCAGCGCCTGTGTTGTCAGAGTAAAGCCTTCATGGCATGACAGACAGAGGACCATCAGCTATTCCTCACCTGTCCATGGACACGGTGGTTTTCTGAGCCAGCAAGTCCCACAGTTTGAGGCTTCAGTTTGCAGACACCGAGGCGACTCTCTGGCTCTGCGGGTCGAAGCGACACTGTGTGACGGTGGACTGGTGGTGATCTGCGGGACAAAACACACCCAGTGACACTCCAGAGACGCTGATGCTGAGCTACAGCATCCTTCTGGCGTACCGCTGACGTGATGCAGCGTCTGTCCGCTGGAGGCGTCGCAGATGAAAACTACGTTCTGAGGATCTGCAGCACAAACCAGCAGCCGGCCGTCGGAGGAGGAGCTGCAGGAGGTGAGCAGGCCGGCCTGCCTCGACTTCCACTGCACAGCCAGAAGCAGAACGTCAGCACAAAATCAGAATACAGATGTTCAATGTGTTGATTGTGTCTCTATGGATCATTCTAGCCTCGTATTCTCCACCTCTTGCTGACCTGAAACTGTCATAATTGATAAAAACCTGCCCAGAGTGACTCTAAGTTATTTGGAATTATCTAAAAAATGTCCAAAATTATCAAAAAAAAAAATCCAAAATGACTTGAAATAAGACATAAATGTTGACAGATCCTGAGAATGTCCAAAATTAACTACAACCTGGCAAACTATACATCCCACGATAACAGCATTCAGACATCATGATGCTGTGGATGTGTCTGTAGTTCTGTAGCTCACATTGAGAAAAAGCATAAAAAATACAGTTAAAGTGAAAGTTTAGGACAGAAAACAGTAAAGACACTGAGTCTGTTATCTGATAGATAATGTCCTTTTCTGTTATTTCTGATCATCTAATAAACCCAAATATCTGTTCTGTTTAGATAAATGAAAGTCTAATAAAACTAAACTGGGTAAGAAGTTAACCTGCTGCCTTTATTCTCTGTTATTTTCCTGCCTGAAAACACAGAAAAAAAGTGTTTTCATGTGAACTTATAAAACAGAACAACAATAATAATAACTAGACAAATGCAGAAAACAAAGAGAGATCCAAAAGTCAAAACTTCTACCAGTAAAGGAATACTAAAACCACTCAGTGATGTTGTGAACGTAACCCACCACGGTTCAATACTGAGGTTTAGACCCTACAGTCTTATTTCTGCTGTGATTTCATCTCACTAATTTACATATTATTGATTCAAACCTACAGAAATGATCTAAAATACAACCTAACAGGCCTGTAACACATAGAGGCCGAGCCGCCAGCGTTCAGAACCACCAGACTGATAAATAAAACAGCTGAGAGCCAACTGGGTCGTAAACGGTCCTTTCTGAGTGCAGTTTGTTTCTACGTTATGTGAGCAGACGTGTGGAGCAGGTTGCAGGTTACCAGAGTGAGTCCCGTCTCCAGATCCCAGAGCGCCATCTTCTGGTCCCAGGACGCCGTCACCATCCTGACAGACACAAACACTGATCCTGGATCTGTTTGTCTGCAGCAGACTGTCACATCACTGCTGCTGGAGACTCCATGATGCAGCCACACGACTTCATTTGTAGAGAACTTTTCATCCAGATTAAACTCAAACTGCTTCACACAATGAAAAGACAAAAATAATTTTAAAAAAAACATCCCATAAAGAAACACCATCCATCCATCCATCATCTCTACACCTTCATCCTCACCAGGGTCATGGGGGGCGGAGTCTATCCCAGCTGACTCAGGGTGAAGGCAGGTTCACCTGGACAGGTAACCAGTCTATCACAGGGCTACACTTAGAGACAGACAACCAAGCACACTCACATTCACACCTACGGACAATTTACAATCACCAATTAACCTCAGCATGTTTCTGGACTGTGGGAGGAAGCCGGAGAACCCGGAGAGAACCCACGCTGCACGGGGAGAACATGGAGACTCCACGCAGGAAGATCCCGGGTGTCCTCACCGGGACGGCAACCGGCGACCTTCTAGCTGTGAGGTGACGGTGCTAACCACTGATACACCGTGCAGAACCAAACAGAAGAACATGGCTGTTTACCCCGTTTACTGTCACATTTACACTCTGACGACTGAGTCGAAAATGACTCGAAACGTAAAGTTACTGCAGATAGAGAACCAGTTGGTTCTGAGGAGGTTCTGGAGGAACTCTGGTCAGATTTGGTAGATTTCATATGAGATGGTTCTCCTGTCCAGCAGGTTACAGACCTGCTAGAATGTAGCTGACTGTAAATCTCCAGGTTGGGGAGACTCACCTGTTGCTGTTGGGGATCACAGCGACCTTGCTGATGGTCTTACTGTGGACTGCATCAAACGTCCTGAGAGGTCGACAGCTGTCCACGTCCTGCAGAGGTCAGAGGTCAACACAGCTTCATCCACATGGAACTACAGAGAGCTGCTGCCACTGTGTTCATGGAGCAGCTTCCACCACGCTTAGTGCAGCTCAACGTGGTCCACAGGAGATGGAAGGTCAGAGCAGGGAGAGGACACAGTATGGTTAGAGTAGAAAGGAACAAGAACAATAATGACACGACATCAGCAATTTAATAAAACAGATTAAAAGGACCCAGAAACAGAATAAAGCGTACTGAGATAAGAACAGTAAGAGTTAGCAGCAGACTGATGGAAACACGATGGACAGGAACATTTAGGATGAAGCTCAGCGTTCTGCAGGGTTCTAGTCCCTCAGTATGTGGAACATGTACAGCAGCAGCAGTACTAGTATCAGTACTATTAGCAATAGCAGTACCACCATCAGTATAATTAGTATTAGAAACAATATTAGTATTATCAGTATTAATACTACCAGTGCTACCAGTACTACCAGTATTACTACACCAGTACTTGCAGTATTACCAGTTTTACCCAGAGGATGGTGCTGCAGTCTGAGGAACAGCTCAGGATGAATCTGTCGCTGCAGCAGAATCGAGCTGCTGTTACTGAGTCACTGTGAGCTGGAAGCAGCTTCACTGGAACCTGCAACACGACAACACGACAACACAACACTGGTCACTGCACAAACACAACAACACAACACTGGTCACTGACTGTACTGAACAGACCACAGGAGGCCTGAGGGCCTCTGGTGTCTCCTTGTGCTGTTTTTTAAATGCTTGTGGTTGTGTTGTGTGTTAGTGGTCATGTTGTGTTGTGTTGTGGTGTCTGTGCGGTTCCAGTTCTAACCCTGTAGCTGGTAAACCTGTTCAGTATCTGTCATGTAATTCATGAATCCCTCTGTTTGAATATAAAACCTTAATGTTGGACAAACTTTGTCAGATAAAAGATAAAACCAGTATAATCTTGTATTTAGACTGCAGTTCTGCTGTCAGAACAGAACAGTGTTAAACAGAAACATTTAGCTAGCTCAGAGTAGTACCAGTACTACTGAGTATGTACATATTTATCAGTAAAACTACCTCTCAGTCAGACCTTACTGAAGTATTTAAATACCTGCAGTGAGCTGGTGTTTAAAACGAAGCTGTGGCTGGTTGAGGGTTATTTCTAACTTTAGATAACTGCTCTGAGTCTGTTCTTTCCTGTTCTTAAACACATCCTTAGCCGCCGAGCTAACATTAGCCGCTGAGCTAAGGTTAGCCGCCGTGCTAACGGTTAGGGGTGTTTTACCGGAGGCTCGGGGCGCCACCCTCCGGCGGCTCCGCTCTGCTCCTCTCCGCCTCCTGAAGGCTCCTCCACCGACAGAGGGTCCAGCTGTTTAGACGACATTACCCCAGACTTTGGGTAAAACGTTTGTTAGGCTAAAGACGCTTCAGCTAGCCAAGCTGTCAGTGGCGGCAGTTACCATGGCAACACTACCACCACCGGCGGGAAGCAGTGCTGCCTTCAGGAACGGTCGGAAAAACGGCTTCTCACAGTGTAGTGAAGGGTTCAGGGGGAAACGGAGCCTCCGCTGATGAAGACAACTAGTTTTAAACTAATTACACTAAATATGAATCATCTTCTTCGTGTTTTCAATGTTTTACATTCATTTAGTACGTCATGTTTTCGTCTCCTCATGTCTCTCCTTAATTGTTCCAAACAGCCCCTGAAGAGTCAAAACTACACAACAATCAGCAGGAAGCATCAACAGCATCTCAGGATAGGACCTTAAAGTCAAGGACCTTAACACGAAATACCAGCATCAAAAAACCACCATAAAAATATGACATATTCTTGTTTTCATCCACCTTCACTGAGTGCGTTTCAACCAACATCCATCCTGATAACAAACAAATAGTCATTGATTTTTGGGATTGTTCGTTTCCATGTCAATGATTAACAATCAAATATTATATATTCATATTTTTTCCACTTTCAAGATTCTTGATCACAATCTTCCAAATATTCATTCATTTTCAGGATTTAAACCTTTTAAGTGCCAGTTTGTTTACATTCAGCCTTGTTTTATGGAAAGAAAACTAAAAAATGGTTTTTTTCAAACAAAACTTTTTTTTTTTTTTTTGGGGGGGGGGGGGGGTTTACATTGTATATCTATATAATAATACATGAATTATTACCAACAACACTGATTCTGATGTGCAATTTTCATGCAGATTTTGAAAATAAACTTACATTGAGGACTTTGACAAAAATGACTGCAATAAAAAATTTAAAAAAAACAGCCATAAAAATATTTTATATTAATGTGATCTTCAGTTTTCACCAATAAAACTGCTAAACCAGCAACAGCCTTGATCATAACTAATAAATATTCACTGTCAGGACTTTAACTCTTCCCTGTTATTTTGTTTTAAAGCCACTGCTGGTTTTTATGATTTAAAAAGTAAAAACAACAACAAAATAACGATATTGTCTATATAAGAAATGCTCAAGGGGATTATTTTTTGGATTATCATGATGTAGGACACGTTAGTCATGAGCAGCAACACATCAAAGAAGTTCACATCTCTACAAACCTTACGAACCCGAACCCTTCAGGACAGAAACTTCAGCGTCGCAAAACACTAGAAAATCATTCTCATTTTTGTAAAAAACAAAAACTGAATTATTTTCCGTACACTAAATCCTAAGAAGATTTTTAAAGCTGTCACAGTGATCAGCAACAGCAGGTGTTAAATATGTTCTAAGGCCTCATTATTATTGGTGCAAGTCAGATTTTAAATAAATAAAAACTCACACTCTGGATGTTAAAGACAAAAATGCTCCCATCGGTATTATATTCCACTTTGACTGATTTAAAACCTTCAGCCCACATCATCGGCACCAAGTCTTCATCCACTCTCTGGGTTTTAATGCTTTCAGTGTTTGTTCACATATTTCCACTGTTGCATTGAAGAAAATGAATTCTTTTCCATCCACTAAATGCTCAGAGGACTTGTTGATTATCAGATGAATAAAAACTCACACTCAGGACCTTAAGGACACAAACGTCCCCGAGGCTGCACGACGGTTAGTAATCAATGTTTTATTCCATCATTTAAAATGACAGCAGCTTTTTAAATCGATGTGCAGTCTGCTGATGGACGTCCTCATGGAGGACAAAGCTGCTGCTCATCACCAGGTCTGATGGGAACGAACGCTCTTCAGTCTGGAAGCAAAGGAAACACATGAAAGGATTCACATCAACAACTACACACAGGTCAAAAAACAAAGAAATGGAGGAAATGTTCAACGACATTCAACGTCTGCTTTACTTATTTCTTAAAATCACTCTTTTTTTAGACTGAACTGCAGTTTTTGGGGTAAAATTCTTGAGCAGCTGCTTGTGTTCAGAAACTAAACACAATCAGGATGCTTGAGAAAGTGCAGTCAGTGGCTTTAGACAGTTTCATCCATAAACGGCTCTGATTCTCTGACGATGAATCAGTGAAACAGCTGGATGCTAGTTCACCAGCTGATAAGTCATCGGTGAACGTCTGCAGATGAAACTCCGTCATAAGGTGAGTCTCAGGTGTTTCTGACCTTTTCAGCAGCTCTTCCGTGGACACGTGTCCGTCGTCGTCGTCGTCGTCCTCTGAGCTGCTGTCCGACGCCTCCTTCTTACTCTTCTTCTGCTGCTTCACCTTGTGTTTGTGCTTCTTCTGTTTCTTCTTCTGCAGACAAAACAGAAGCTTCAGTCGAGAGAAGCAGCAGCTGCTTTCATCTGCCCACCTCACCGTCACTGCTCTACCTTCTTGTCCTTCTTGTGTTTGTGCTGCTTCTTGCTCTTGTGTTTCTTGTCTTTGCTCCTCCTGCTGGGTTTCTGCTCCTCGCTGACGGCGCCTCCTCTGGCTGAACAGGGGAACAGCAGGCGGAGGTTAGTCCACATTTGTACAAACACATCTGGTTTTCCTTTGAATGTTGCCCCAAGTCGAGTTGTTTGTGTGACAGTCAGATCAGGAGAAAATATTTAAGTGAACATTTTAAACGCTGCACAAAAGACCTGAACAACCAAAGTGTGCAGTTTTATGTCAGATATTTATAATGATTTCTGTCACAATCTGGTTATTTAGAAAGCTGCAGCAAGTTCCTGCTGTTTTGTGAGAGTCCTCGTGTCCCTGACTTTAGGTCTCTGGCCTTACTTTGGTGGCTGAGTTTACCTGATTTTAAGGACTTCTGAACCCTCTGAACCAGAGGGAAGGTGATGATATTTATCAAAACGCCATAAAAAGTACAAAAACACACCATTTATGTTGAAATAACCATTTGTGACGTGCGTCTCCAGGAGGAA